>NW_023416892.1:326138-352644 GCF_002922805.2 Oryzias melastigma | reverse complement strand
TCTGCTGCTGATGCAATGAGGAGGAGCAGCTGAGGTTCTGCTGTCATCTCATCATTCATGGTGAGGTTCTGCTGCTCATTTCACGCCACCGCCGCAGACATTTAGGGTCTGCAGCTCCACGCCGCTCCACCTGACCTCTGACCTTCTCAGAGTCTGACTGCACCCGCCTTCTTCCTTGGGCTGCTTCAGAAATACTGTGTCACGTGAAATGTTTCCTTACCAAAGAAATAATTGTCACTTCAAACTATTTCGTCTTTTCCAGCAGCCCCGCCTCCTGCCACAGTGTACTTACCAAAATTTCCAGAGCTTCCCTGAAAGGCAGTTTAAGTAAATGTAGAGACACACTGGAAACACGCAGCATTCTGCTCCACAGACCTGAACGTCTCAGCTCATCTTTGTCTCTCCCCCCAGCCTGGTCAGTCAGTAGGGATGCTGGCCGCCGTGGAACACGGTTCCCTCCTCTGCAGTGACTCCAACATCCTCTGCCTGTCGTGGAAAGGCCGCGTCCCCAAGAGCGAGAAGGACAAGCCCGTGTGCCGTAGACGCTACTACGAGGAGGGCTGGCTCGCCACCGGGAACGGCAGGGGAGTGGTTGGAGTGACGTTCACGTCCAGTCACTGCAGGAGGGACAGAAGCACGCCTCAGAGGATCAACTTTAACCTGCGAGGACACAACAGCGAGGTACGCCCCACTGCTCAGTTCTGGTCTAAAGGAAGCTGATGGTAAAGAACACAGATGAGAGTTCTGACTTCTGGAACAGCCAAAAGGTGTGAAGGCCACGCCCACATCACACGAAGACACTGGGCTGCATACGCTCACAACCAGAATCTGGTTTGATGCTGAAACAGCGGCACTCGTGAGATGACCTGTCTCTACTGGTCATAAATGGACTGATTCCATTTACCTGATCAACACCTGCAGCAGTAGAATCATGAAACACCTGCAGTAGAATCAGCAGAAGAATCAGCAGAAGAATCAGGATTAGAATCAGGAGTAGAATCAGCAGTAGAATCAGCAGTAGAATCAGCAGTAGAATCATGAAACACCTCCAGTAGAATCAGCAGTAGAATCAGCAGTAGAATCAGCAGTAGAATTATCAGTAGAAACATGAAACACCTGCAGTAGAATCAGCAGTAGAATCAGCAGTAGAAACATGTAACACCAGCAGTAGAATCAGCAGTAGAATCAGCAGTAGAATCAGCAGTAGAATCAGCAGTAGAATCATGAAACACCTCCAGTAGAATCAGCAGTAGAATCAACAGTAGAATCAGCAGTAGAATCAGCAGTAGAATTATCAGTAGAAACATGAAACACCTGCAGTAGAGTCAGCAGTAGAATCAGCAGTAGAATCAGCAGTAGAATCAGCAGTAGAATCATGAAACACCTGCAGTAGAATCAGCAGTAGAATCATGTAAAACCTGCAGTAGAATCAGCAGTAGAATCATGAAACACCTGCAGTAGAATCAACAGTAGAAACATGAAACACCTGCAGTAGAGTCAGCAGTAGAATCAGCAGTAGAAACATGAAACACCTGCAGTAGAGTCAGCAGTAGAATCATGTAACACCTGCAGTAGAATCAGCAGTAGAATCAGCAGTATAATCATGAAACACCTGCAGTAGAATCAGCAGTAGAATCATGAAACACCTGCAGTAGAATCAGCAGTAGAATCAGCAGTAGAATCATGAAACACCTGCAGTAGAATCAGCAGTAGAATCATGAAACACCTGCAGTAGAATCAGCAGTAGAATCAGCAGTAGAGTCAGCAGTAGAATCAGCAGTAGAATCAGCAGTAGAATCAGCAGTATAATCAGAAGTAAAATCAACAGTAGAGTCAGCAGTAGAATCAGCAGTAGAATCAGCAGTAGAATCAGCAGTAGAATCAACAGTAGAGTCAGCAGTAGAATCAGCAGTAGAATCAGCAGTAGAATTATTAGTAGAAACATGAAACACCTGCAGTAGAATCAGCAGAAGAATCAGCAGTAGAGTCAGCAGTAGAATCAGCAGTAGAATCAGCAGTAGAATCATGAAACACCTGCAGTAGAATCAGCAGTAGAATCAACAGTAGAGTCAGCAGTAGAATCAGCAGTAGAATCAGCAGTAGAATCAGCAGTAGAATCAGCAGTAGAAACAGCAGTAGAAACAGCAGTAGAAACATGTAACACCAGCAATAGAGTCAGCAGTAGAATCAGTAGAAACATGAAACACCAGCAGTAGAATCAGCAGTAGAATCAACAGTAGAGTCAGCAGTAGAATCAGCAGTAGAATCAGCAGTAGAATCAGCAGTAGAATTATCAGTAGAATCAGCAGTAGAATCAGCAGTATAATCAGCAGTAAAATCAACAGTAGAGTCAGCAGTAGAATCAGCAGTAGAATCAGCAGTAGAATCAGCAGTAGAATTATTAGTAGAAACATGAAACACCTGCAGTAGAATCAGCAGTAGAATCAGCAGTAGAGTCAGCAGTAGAATCAGCAGTAGAATCAGCAGTAGAATCAGCAGTAGAATTATCAGTGGAAACATGAAACACCTGCAGTAGAATCAGCAGTAGAATCAGCAGTAGAGTCAGCAGTAGAATCATGAAACACCTGCAGGTATGCGTGAATAAACACACCTGTACAGGGACATCTCACTCTGACTAATGCTGATGCTTCCATCAGTTTCCATCTTCACAACAGTTTCCTCCAGGAGAGCGTTCGGCAGATCTGCCAGTGATTGAAGGGTCAGCTGCTCCCCTCACTCATGTGCCCTGGGGGAGGACACGTCCCCCTCCCAGCCTCCCTCGTGGCTCCTCTGATGAATGTGTTTGAATGTCCCGGTGATGGTCAGAGAGGTCGTAGGCTGGGTCTGGAAGCCACGCCTCTGTCAGGCTGCCCCAGGACAGCTGTGGGTTCATCTGTAGCTTACCAATACTTGGCAGAAATGCATCATGGACCTTTATCGGGAACGCTTTGAGTGTCTGGAAAAGTCCAGAACAATCCTGTCCATTATTATTATCATTGTTGTATGACAAGCGTCGGCATATTTCTGTGTTGGAGTAAGACTTTTGTTCAGTGGAACTTGGTTGTCATGGAAACTGTTCCCAGAGGGCAGGGCAGTCGGTTTTACTGAGATGCTTCTGTAAGTCTGACGTGACGGATGTTTCTACAGGAAGTCAAACTTTAATGTCAGGTTATTGGTATCATCTGAGTGGGAATGGGACGGCCTTCTTTAAACCGTGACATGAAAAGAAAATTTGTTCTGTTCCTGGTCCACACATCCAGCCCTTCTGTTCCAACATCGTCAACCATCAATGATGCTGCTGTTGCCATAGCAACCACCACAGCCGTTCATGTCCCTACCTTAGTTTGGTGTAATGCTGCTCTCTGCAGGCTTACAATGATCCATTCATGAGGAGATTTGTTAAATGTTTACAGTTTCTTTCCTATCATCTTCAGGCTAATCCTGAACTGATTCTGTTGGATCAGGTTTTAATCCCTAGTTAGTCAGATGGATGCGTGAGCTGCTCATGTTTGTTCTCCAGTTTCTAGGGGTGTGAACTCTGAGCGGTCTTTGCAGGTGGTCTTGGTGCGCTGGAACGAGCCTTTCCAGAAGCTGGCCACCTGCGACATGGAAGGAGGAATATTTGTTTGGATCCAGTACGAAGGGAGATGGTCGGTGGAGCTGGTGAATGACCGAGGAGCTCAGGTAAGAGTTTTTCTCTATCTCCAAAACAAATGAAGGATTCAGCTCTCAGTTCAGCTCAGCCGAGTCTTCATGACTGCAGAGAAATCTCCAACTTCCTTGTTTTGAAGGCACTTGGGTTGTTTTCCTCCCAGGACTGTTCCTGTTTGAATGACAGTCATTGGGTCTCCCTCTCGTGGTGTAAGCTTCAGTGCAGTTACAAACACAACTCACTTGAGGGCGCTACTGCTTGAATATTTCTGGTTATGTCATAGTCATAATGATCGCTTTTACCTTCTCGTGACCTCAGATTTACCTTGATAGACATTTTATAACTTTTTGTTTTTCCTTGTAGCGTTTTTGTTTGTGTGGTTTTTTTTACGTGGTTCGGGTGATCCCTGAGGATGACCACAGTCAGATGTTACGTTAGAATCTTCTCCATCCAGGTGAGCGACTTCACCTGGTCACATGATGGTACTCAGGCCCTCATTGCGTACAGAGACGGCTTTGTGTTAGTGGGCTCGGTGAGCGGACAAAGACACTGGTCCTCTGAGATCAACTTGGAGAGTCAGATCACCTGTGGCATCTGGACTCCTGACGACCAGCAGGTGATGCTTGCTCCCAAACTGCTTCTGAAACTCATTTGTTTCCTGGATAGACTACATTTTCCTGGTCTGCGCTGTACCCAGGTGTTGTTCGGGACTGCAGACGGTCAGGTGATTGTGATGGACTGTCATGGACGAATGCTGGCTCATGTTCTACTGCACGAGTCAGATGGGATTGTGAGCATGTCGTGGAACTGTCCAGACTTCTTGTTGGAGGACAGCACAGAGAGTGACACGGACACTGAAGACGTTCTCCCTCAAGGTAGGGACCTCTTCTCTCCACAGACCATCATGAGTCAAACATCCCGAAACGTTCCTCCTCTCCAAAGTGCGTAGGGTCAAGCCGGTGTTGACCGTCACCTTCCTGTCAGGAGACATAAGTTTGATGAACAACTACGACGACTTGTCTCCTGTGATAATTCGATCAGGACTCAAAGGTTGGACCCAGAAAAACCCGTGAATGATTTTGCATGTGAGCAGATGTGGGTGGAGCTTGTCCTGTTTCCATGTGACAGATGTGGAGGCGCAGTGGTGCTCGCAGGGAGACCTCCTGGCTGTGGCCGGCATGGAAAGACACAGACTTCCGTCTGACTCCACCTGTGCTTCCATCACAAGGAACGCTCTTGTCAAGTTCTACAATGTCCAAGGAGAACACATCTACACTCTGGAAACACCTGCACAGGTAGAGGACACGCCCCTGCAGGTATGGAGGGGGAGGTCACTGTTGTCACGTTCCAAAAAAAGTGTTCAGTCAGCCACTGATTCTACAAGTCCTCCCACTTAAAAGAGAAGATAGAGGTCTGTAACGTTGGACACCATGGAACCTGTAACTAACTAATTCAGCCCAAAGGTAAAGGACTTGGGGCCCACATTGAAATGTTTGCTGGGAATGTGCTTGAACGGCATCTCCGGATCAATCAGGACAAAACTCCCCAGTGTTTCCTTGGGTAAAATCAATGCTGGTGATGTGTTAAAACCAGAGTATTGCACAGGTGAAAGGTTAGATCTTATGGCATTGACTTTACCCATGAAGTGGTCTGCAAATTCCTCACATACAGGTCTCTTTTAAGTTTCTGATTTCAGGACCAATCCCAGTCTCAGGTCTGGAAGAGCCACATGAAGATGTTTCAGATCATTGTTCTGTTTCTTCTGTGGTTTCACTTACCGATAAGCCTTCAGTTATTTTGATCTTTTCAAAGAAAGACATCAAACTTCTATCCTTGAGAATCATCATCATCTTTCTGTCTTTCAGAGGCCAATTACCACCATCTGTTGGGGCCACCGAGACTCTCGCCTCTTCCTGGCTTGTGGATCGGCGCTCTATGTGGTCCGTGTGGAGCACAGGGTGGCCAGTCTTCAGCTCCTGTGCCAGCAGGGCATCGCCAGCGCCCTGCGGGAGGAGAAGGACGTGGGGAAGCTGAACATGCCCTCCCTGCTGTGCTCCTACGTCACCACGGCTTTCATCCCCACCATTAAGGTATGCAGAGCCCGCCTGGAGCTAACCCAAACTACAACCCCCTGCTGAATATTACCCCACATGTCCTCAGCCTCCGATCCCTGACCCCAACAACATCCGGGACTTTGTCAGCTACCCCACAACTGGAAACGAGCGTCTGCACTGCACCATGAAGCGAGCAGAGGACAGCCCTGAGGCGGGCGGTCCCTGCTACATGCTGTACCTGGAGTATTTAGGAGGACTCGTGCCCATTCTCAAGGGGCGGCGCATCAGTAAACTCCGGCCCGAGTTCGTCATTATGGATCCAAAAACCGATAGCAAAGCAGGTGAGTCCATCATGTGGAGCAGCCTGCTTCTGTTGGAGTTCCACTGGGATGTGGTTTGGAGCTCCTGAATTACCCCCAAACCGGCCCTGTCTCTGGCTCAGGGTCTGGTGGTCTGGAGCTTCTGCTCACTGCCATGCTTCCTGTTTTCCAGAAGAGGTGTGTGTGAACCCCATGATCTCCTACGCCGACAGCTGCAACTGCTCCGACTCCAGCGACATCGACCTGAGCGATGAGTGGGTCGGAAAGAAGTCGCCGAAGTTATCCCGAGGAAACAGGTGACCCGAGCAAAAAAATTGTTTGTTCTCCACAGTCCTGCCTCCGGAGGGAGGTGAAGATCCTGAACGTCAGTGT
The DNA here is from genome assembly GCF_002922805.2 of Oryzias melastigma. Lineage (NCBI taxonomy): Eukaryota > Metazoa > Chordata > Actinopteri > Beloniformes > Adrianichthyidae > Oryzias > Oryzias melastigma. The sequence continues at coordinate 346,246 of NW_023416892.1, read as the reverse complement.
CCTCGTCCAACAGTCAACCCTGAAAGCGACTCCTGGTTGATGACTCCACTTCACGCTCGTGTTACCCTGAACACCGCAAAACACTTGGGGGGACTCAAACGAATGGCTGAACTTTCAAATGGTCTTTTGTTGTGGCTGCAGATGTTTTTTTGGGAAGTCGTGATGGAGAATCAGACCTCCACTTGACTCAAACACCACCTGAGACAAAGGTGGAGGTACTGAGACTGCAGCAGTGACTAGACTCATCTGGTGGGACTGTGGTCATGGTGTGGGCGGGGCCAACATTATCATCGATTGCAAATTAATCTGCCTGTGAAACTAAATGGTTCAGTGAAACTGTCTTATTTCTGGAAACCAGAAACTATTTTGTAAAAGTAGACCAAGCAAAGGTCAGATAAAACACAAAAACTTCCTTCAGAGTGGATTCATCACCCAGAACATCAAAGGGACCAGGAAAACCGCAAACCTCTTCCAAAAGCTTCAGGGTTTCCTCCGGAACCAAACCCTTTAAAGGTTCTGCACTAAGAAATGCTTTCAGAACTGAAACTGAGCTTTGGGAGTCCAGAAGTGAAAGTCAGGAACAAAGAAACGTTTATGTTTTTGCAGCTGAACCAGCTGATGATGTGAGATTAAACATTCCTCACAGCTTTCAAACCTTAATGATGGAGACACTTTCAACATGCTTTTATGCATTCATGTAGGTCAGGCATGTCAAACTCAGTTTGGCTCTGGGGCCGGATTCAGACTTTCTGTTCTCAGGTGGGCCGGATCAGTAAAAGAATGTCAACTCCAACTATTTAGCTTTGTTTTTCAGTACTATGCTTTATCATTCAGCCTAAATTTGTAGCCTACCCTACATATTATAATCACGGATGACAAGGGATCTTTTCTAAGCACAACACATTTATTCACAAACAATGGAGAAAAAAATGATTTTCATGTTTGGCATTGAATGTGTTAACAACTGGTTTATTTTAACAGTTGAGTGAATGCAGTTTTACACCTGAACCAACTCACCACACTAAACAAACTCAAGTGGGAGCTATGAAAAAAATGTTTTGCCTTAATTATCATACTGCTTTGAAATAATAATAAATAAAAATATATAATAATAAATAAAAATACAAAATAAAAGTTTTAGCAGTGCATGGGCAATAAGATTAGACTACATCAGCTCAAACTACTAGGCTGGGCCTACTGAAGCTGAGAATATACTGCAAAATATTAATTGTCTTTAATATGAAACCAGATTAATCTTATTTTTAATGATCTGTATTTATGAGTGCAAACAAATGTCATGTCATCACACTTTTTTCTCTCTCTCACTGCACTCCTGCAGTCTACTTGCTGCTGCTGGCTCCTGAAACTTGGCATCTTTTTGCCTTTACAAGTGCGTCGATATCAGGTGTCAAATCCTGAGTAGCAGCACATTTAACAATGTCATTCAAGTGTTCATTTGTTAACCTTGAGCGCTGCTTTGTTTTATTATTGTTCATCACAGAGAACACCTGTTCACAAAGATAAGTAGTCCCAAACATGGAGAGAACCTTTGCAGCCACGGCTGTTAATTTGGGGTAACCTGGCACAAGATACTGATAAAACGTATCCAATCCCACGGACCCAAATTTATCCTTCATAGCGGAATCGCACTGCAAGTCAATAAGCTCGAGCTGAATGTCAGCTGGCACATCAGAAGGCTTCACTGTAAATGGCTAGCGAAAAAAGCCGAATTTGTTCTCAAGTTCACTGAAAACCTGAAACCTCCGCTCAAACTCTCGCAGCAAATCTGTTATGTTGTCTTTATATTTATCCAAATCTGGACGATCCGGTGCCTTCGGACGCCTGGTACTAACCCGTGTCAGTGCCGCATGCTGGACGTGAGCTCTTTAACACATTTACTGCCCTCTAGCGGCCGGAGGAAGCATTTGGTCTGTATTTATTTTAAAAAATCATAACTTTTGATAGAAATGAGCTAGTGACTCGCTTCTTTTTTTGACATACTCAGAAATTTATGACGGGCCGGATTAAATCATCCAATGGGCCGGGTCCGGCCCGCGGGCCGTATGTTTGACATGCCTGATGTAGGTGTTTCTTGTTGTCAATTCAGTATTATTTCAATGTTGGTGTTAGGTCCCCTATGAGTAAACCCAGCTCTGGTCTAGGGGGAAAAATACAAAAGGGGACAATACCAAAAACCAGACACAAATGAGACTAAAAGCAAACACAGTTTGTTAAAGAAACAATAACCTGTGTCCTGCAAAGAAAGAACAAATGGAATAAAGATTGTGCTGGTTCAAACAATAAGACAAACCAAAGGGGATTTCTGACCATCGTAGTCAGCAGCTCCCTCCTAAGAGCTGCCTAGCAAAACCTACCTAAAGGAAACAAACAAAGCCCGCAAACTAAGACTAGATCCAACCCCAAGACTACTGAGGACAAAGAGGGCCTTGCAGATCATTTGCCCCACCTGCCAGGTGAGCAGAACGACAGCAGGGCGTGTTGAAAAGCTGCAGCACAGCAGGAGCAGGACGTAACAATTGTGTACTTGTGTGATGTACTTCAATAGTTACAGTCTTTTCCTCTGTTGTGAGTCTTTTACCTTTGGGGATCAAGTATGAATTAACTCGTCATTCTACTGTTGTTTACTTTATTTCTTCTCATTAAAAGGTTGAACATGGAATCCAGGAAATCTCCCAAACTTTCACGGGCCAATCACGAGGGCCAGCGGTCGCCACGGTTACCAACCCGGAAGCCTCCGGTCCGATCGCCAAGTCTCTCACGAAGAGAGTTTGGGATGGACGGGATCACGGAGGTAAGGGTTCCGACTGATCCGTTTCACACAGCAGCCGTGCCAGCAGAAGAACCTGAGTTTTGTCTTCAGAAGGGAATGATAGAAACAGGGTGTGATGATGAAATGACAGGAGCTCCTCAAAGGAACCAGAACCAAAGACAGGACCTGGAAGGCCAACAAAAACACCGCCTCTGCTGCAAGATGATGCCCGCCTCCTCTTGCCTCTGACCTTCTTCTCTGCTTTCCAGCACAACTATCTTGCTCAAGTCACATCCAACATTTGGGGAACCAAGTTCAAAATTGTTGGGCTTGCCTCTTTCCTCCCAACCAACCTTGGTGCAGGTAAGTGTCTCACAGTCCTTAGGAACTCTTCAGTCTTCTCCGGAAATGTCTTCATTCACTTGGTTCCTCTGTCTCAGTCATCTACAAGACCAGCCTGCTTCATCTGCAACCACGACAGATGACCATCTACCTGCCAGAGGTCCGGAAGATCTCTCATGACTTCATGAGCCTCCCCGTGTTCAACCCCAGCGTCTTCAGCGAGGATGAGGATGATCTGCCAGGTATGCAGATAGAGGTTTTCATTTTCTTTCAGCAAAGACCAGCACAGCGGGACGAACTGGAGCATGAAGAAGATAGAGACGTTTGTCCCTTTTGTTGAAGGTTTTTGATGGGATTCTTGTGCGAAGCTCTCAGAGTCTCAGTTTAGACAAAGGAAATAGCTGTTCAAGTTTACCTAACAGGAGATGATGCATCTTTGCTGTGAGGTCACATTTGGGCCGTTCTGGTTCTGGGTCAGCACTCCGCTGGGTTCACTCGGGTCCTCGTGGAACCTGCTCCCCACAGATGGACTCTTCACATTTGTCCATCTGTGGGTTCTGATCAGTACAGAACCTCTTAAAGAGAACAGTAATGAGTTGTTGGTCTTTGCACCAACAGTTGGTTTACAAAAAGGATGACAAGGCTTGGATCTCTGCAGAGGGTCCAGGGCCTGGGTGGTACCAGAGTCAGAAACCCTGAAGGTTCTGCTGGTGTCAGTGAGGACTTTTTAATGTGGTTCTCATTGAACGTCAGGTTAAGCCTTGTTTCCACTGAGCGGTTCTGTCTGGTAAGGAGTAGTACGGAACCGTCCAGGTCAGTCTGACGAGTGTCTCCATTCAGTTCAGCCTCGTTTTCACTGAGCAGTTTGTTTTCACGTGGTGTAGACTGCTAGCATGTTATTGCCTCATTGTAGTGCGACGACTAAAAGACCAACAACAATCTAGATCATCCAGCACCTCGTCCTTTTGTCTGTCTTCCTTCCTGTCTTTACTTTTGTGCATCATGCAGAACAGGAATTTAATGTTATTTAAAGAAGATCGCGGGCGGCTAAGAAGAATGCCGCCATAAAGAGGAAAACAGAATCGTTAGCTTAGCGCTATACTGGCGATATCCAAGAGGTGAGAGTCAAAACAGTTTACTGGGTCCATTTAACAATGGAAACACTCAAAATACAGGACCAAACCGCTTCGTACCATACGGGACTGCTCAGTGGAAACGAGGCTTTAGCATCCTGTCCGGATGTCTCACGGTTCCTCAGATTCAAAGTGGTATGTGGTTTATGTTTTGGGGTTTCTGACATTTGAATGGATGTGTAGTTATGAAGCAAATACCAAAATACCACCAAATCGCTGAAAACGTTACCCGAATGCCGGTGTGCTACTGTGACAGATGGTTCCGTCTCTGAAAGTCTCCCTGTGTCTTTCTCTGAAGTAATGGGGCCTTCCGGAGTGTCGGCAGACAACCCCCCATGCACGGCCAACATTCCCATCGCCCCCATCCACAGCCCGGCACAGGCAATGTCTCCAACTCAGAGTATCGGCCTGGTCCAGTCTCTTCTAGCCAATCAGAACATTCAGCTTGACGTTTTGACCAATCCAACAGCCACAGCTGCAGCCGCCGCCGCTTCCACTCCGGTGTCGGATCACGGCCGGGATTCAGGCGCATCCCCGTATCCGGTACCCAGCAGATACTCTGCTCCCAATCAGGTGGCCTTTAACGGGCTGGAGGTGGGTCCTCTGCTCCCTGGGACGTTACCTCCCCCACCGCCGCCCCACTACCCTCCCCCAAAGCCTCACCTGCAAATGCCTCATGCACAGCAGCTTTGTCAGCAGACGCCCAAACCGTCGCAGCAAACGCAGACGCACCCGCAGAAGCTGCACCATCACCTGCATCCGTCCCATCAGCTGCAGCAGCAGCCGCATCAGGACCCGCCGCAGCAGCAGGTGACCAGCCAGCAGCTGCAGCAGCAGCAGCAGCAGATGCAGCTGCAGCACGAGCAGATGCAGCAGCAGCAGCAGCAGATGCAGCAGCAGCAGCAGCAGATCCGGCAGCAGATCCAGGAGATGAGGCAGCAGCAGCAGCAGCTCCAACAGCAGCATCAGCAGATCCAGCAGCAGCACCAGCAGATGCAGAGGCAGCACCAGCAGATGCAGCAGCAGCTGAAGCTGCAGATGGCGCTGCCTCCCGCTCCTTCCGGATACCCCACCATCTCCCTGCAGCAGCTGCATCTGCTGCCTCAGCTTCCCCCGCCGGCGTCCGAGCCCCGGCTCAGCCACACGCTGAAGCCTGGCCTGCCGCGGACGCTGCCCCCCTCCTTCAGTGACTCGGACGGGTCTGTGGAAACCCAGCTGAGGAAGGCAAACCCCCCCCCTCCATATCCGGGGACAGTGGTCTCTGCCGTGGCGGCGGTCCCTGCACCGCCACAAACGCTGGTCACAAACTGCGACAGCTCCAGCGTTCTGGCTGCTGACCCCTGCCTGAAGAAAGACGACTTCCTGCTGCATCCGGTCACTCTGCAGTATCCCACGCCTCTGGGGTACGAGAGAATCACCACCTTTGACAGCAGCGGCAACGTGGAGGAGGTCTGTCGGCCACGGCGGCGCCTCCTTCGCAACCAGAATGCATACGCCGTCCACGGCATAGGGGGCTCAGCCACGCTCAAGGTCACGTCCTCCGACAGCAAAAAGGTCCAGCTGCCCTACAGCTCAGCAACACTCAGCCGGCTGTCCGTCCCTCGCTATTCCATACCAAGTGGAGACCCCCCTCCATACCCGGAGCCGCCAGCCCAGGTGACGGCCACTCTCCCCCCTCCCCAGAGAATGGACAGCGGTCTCATTCACGCAACTCTGTGTCGAGAGCGCAGAGACATGGGACTCAAAGTGCCCCCGATGACGGAAAGCTCCAGAACTCTTCCCACAAAGGCCAAAATGAACAGCGCACTGCCTCTGTCCTACCAGCAGAGGGCGCCCCCCGCCCTGTACACATGCACCCAGTGTAGCAGCAACAGCACCAGCGTCAGCGTGAGCGGGGGAGGCCCGACCAGTAGCGGCATCGCGGGGGGCACGGTGGTGAGGCAGGATTTCCCCCCTGGGAAAGGCGCCCACCACAGCACCATCATAGTTCACTCCAAAAGCTCCTCCCCTTTGGCGTCCCAGTCATCCTACAGCCTCCTAGGAGGCGTGGACAACAGCCAGGACAGAACGGTGTACATCAACTCCGCCTTCACCGAAGACGAGACCCTGAACCCTCAGAGTCACCTGGATAAGTCTGTTCGCCAGCTGACTCTGGGTGACGTCAACCTGACAGCCAAACGGCCCCCGCCCTATCAGTGGGACTCCTCCACCACGGAGGACTTGTGGCTTCCTCAGGAGAAGGTGATGCTGGCTCCACCTCCAGGTTCTCACAAAGCCCCTCAGCTGCTCATCAGCCAGGCTCAGCACCTGGATGTGGCCCGCATCCCTTTTCTGCTCGCCACCAAACCCCCCAGCAGCCTGAGCGGCAGCACACTCACCTTCCCGTCAGGGTACCAGATCGCTCTCTCGCCCTTCCCCCAGAGCGTGGCTCACAACGGAGGTCTTCAGCCCCCGCAGTGCTCCCCAAATGACGTGGTCTCGTTTGCTCAGCAGGACCCCACAGTGCTCCTCCCTCCCGGATACCCCCCAAACCTGTCCGGCTTGGCGTGCTGCCCCCTCCCCCCCCTGTATCCAGGAGCCAGCTCATGCGCCAGCATTCAGCTGCACCCGGTCAGCCTGCACCCCTGGAACCCCTACCCGCCCCCACTCCAAGACCCTCCTGCGCCGCCCCTACCGACCAAAGCTCACCAAGTGTCGGAGAAGGCCGTCCTGTCTCCTCCCCCCCCCACCGCTCCTCCTCCTCCTCCTCCTCCTCTGCCACCCCCTCCGCCACCCACAGATCTGCCGTCCTCCAAAAGTGCCGGCGAAGATCTAGCGGAGTCCTCCAACAGCTTCCCATCGTCCCTAAACGACAGTCCAGTGCAGCAAGAGGCGGAGCCCTACAACAAGAAGAGCCGGCGGAGGCTGGACAGCCGGGTGGAGGAGGCCAACATGTCCGACAGCAGATCCCGAAAGGAGGGGCGGGGCCTCTCTGACTTCAACACGCTCATTTCCAGCCCCAGACTGGGCAGCAGGGAGAAGAAGAAGCCCAAAGGGCAGCGTGAGCAGCCCAGCAAGGCCAAGAAGGTGAGCAGAACCGCCACCGAGTTTCAGGACAGCTCGGAGAGCGAGCCCGAGCTGTTCATCAGCGGAGATGAGCTGATGAACCAGAACCAGAGCAGCAAGAAGAGCTGGAAAAACAAACGGAGCCAGCGCATGGCCAGCGAGCTGGAGGAGATCAAGAGCCGCAAGGCCAACGAGCGCGAGGACCGCAGTCTGGGCAGCCAAGGCTTTCTGTACGTGATGGCCAACAAGCAGCCTCTGTGGAACGAGGCCACGCAGGTGTACCAGCTGGACTTTGGGGGCCGGGTCACCCAGGAGTCAGCCAAGAACTTCCAGATAGAGCTGGACGGCAGACAGGTAAGGGAACCTTTGAGGTCCAGTCCTTCCTTTTCCTTTGTGATTGTGCTGTCAAACTGAACCAGAGGCCGTGACTCAGGTGCTCCCGCCCTACTGTCCCCTCAGGTGATGCAGTTCGGGCGGATAGACGGGAACGCGTACATCCTGGACTTCCAGTACCCCTTCTCGGCGGTGCAGGCGTTCGCCGTGGCACTGGCTAACGTGACGCAGAGGCTGAAGTGACGGCGCACGTTCCCGGTCTCGGACAGGACTTTATTTAAAGGAGGAATAATGTTCAGTCAGAATGACGGCGAGGTTGGCCGCTCCTCACCATCAACCTGCTTTATTTCCTTTCATTTTCAGTTCCTCAGTCTGTCATTCTCTGTTCACTTCATTTCATTTTTATACTTTCTGTTTTGGATCTTTTATATTTCAGTGACCCTTCTCCTTTCTATTGCATTCACATTGTTGCGTTCCATCAGCTCTTTTTAAACATCTTTTGATCTTTTTTTCCTTTGATCCTCTTCATCTGTTTCAGAGTTCATGTTTCAGGAACATCTTTCTGATCACGCCCTTTTCTTTTTTTCATCTTTTGGGTTCATTTTTCCACTTTTTCTTGCTGATTGACTTTCAGCAGACATCGTCTAGCAATGGACTGAAGCATTCATGTGATGTCTGAGGAACACAGCTGCTGTTTCATAGTGATGGTTTGTACTTCTGTCTGTGGTATAGAGTCATGCTTTGGAAATGCTGCGTAATGCAAGGCGGATTTTCCTCCTGAAGCTGCTTCTGGAGGTGAAGTGCTGCTTTAGTCATCGCTGGGGTTCCTGGAACCTTCTTCAGATCCGGTTCATGTCCTCATGTCAGGGCTTTGTACTTCTGCTCGGTAATGGTCTTTCTGCAGATCCGTCTGCAGCGTCAGCAACGTCTGGAACGTCTGAGCGTCTGCAGTGTCTGCAGCAACTGCGACCTCTGCAGTGTCTGCAGTGACTGCAGTGTCTGCAACGTCTGCACCAACTGCAGCACCTGAGCGTCTGCACCAACTGCAGCACCTGAGCGTCTGCACCAACTGCAGCGTCTGAGCGTCTGCAACGTCTGCAGCGACTGCAGTAACTGCAACGTCTGCAGCGTCTGCAACGTCTGCACCAACTGCAGCGTCTGAGTGTCTGCAACGTCTGCAGCGTCCGCAGTGACTGCAGTGTCTCAGCGACTGCAGCGTCTGCAATGTCTGCACCAACTGCAGCGTCTGAGCATCTGCAACGTCTGCTGTGACTTCAGTGACTGCAGTGTCTGAGCGACTGCAGCGACTGCAACGTCTGCAGAACGGGCCTGCAGACTGATCACAATGTAATAAAATCTGTGGATCTGCTGCTTCTGTTTCATGCTTTATTGGAATGTGTTTGCTCTTCACATTTTCAGCAGAAAGATCTCTTCTTTCAGAGAACACAAACAGGACAGTAAAGTATTTGGATACACAGTACAATGGTTTATGAAAGGGTCAAACAGGAGCTGTTACATAACAGTGATGCCTTCCTCCATCGTTTGAAGGGTGACCAATCTTAAACCAACTCTTTTTGTCTGTTGACCTCTATAAACGGAGCTTTTAAAGTGCTATCTGTTGCCACATTTTTGACTAATTAAAATTAACTTGTTTAATTCCAGAAATTATGGTCTACAAATGTCGATGTGCTGCCTCCTACAGGTTGAAACGAGGTATTACAGTTGAATTTTGTGATTTGCCAGCTTGTAAAAGTCCCAAAAGTCACAATACTCTGCAGCTCCAGGATAAAAGCTCCGCCCATCTTTGACTCTGTTATTAGCATATTAGCATTATCATGGCTCGTAGGTGTTTTGGCTTCGGTTGTCAAAAATCTATTGGATTACACAACCTTCTAGTGAACTCTGGATTGTTAGCTTAATACATTAGCCTTTATTAGCTATGATGCTAGCATTATTTTACCACTCAGACACGAGTCTCCTTCGGTCTGGACTATGAGTGTCTGCCTCTGGAGAATGAAGAGGAGAAAAATCCTCAATCTGGTCACCTCAGGCTAACCTCACTATCAATCACAGATCCAGACCACACCTCGCCTACTCAGCCCCGCCCCTGTTGTGCATTTTTCAAACCTTGGCTGTGAATGGAGTCAGCCTCCAGTCTCCTGCTGTGTTACCCTTTGACCCCTACAGACATGGCGTCCATGTTCTCATCACAGGTATGTTACCATAGAGGTTCATTCTGTCACAGAGAAACACTCAAACACCAGGTCGTTAGCATTGAAACTCCTTATACTCACTTGGAAACTTAAAGTGTTGTTCTGGCTGAGCCTTGTTGGGCTGTGATACCTGAACTAGTCCGGGGGGGCTGCGGTGACCTCAGTCCAGCTGAGTCCAGAAGTGAGTTCTGGTTGCTTTGCGCTTGGTTCCTCCCCGATGGGACCTGTCTGCCATGGGAGACCCAGAAGCCTCAGAACCTTTGGATCCATCAGGTTCTGTACAAAAAAAAGGTACAAAGGTGGTCTTCGGGTCAAAATGACCCATGAGGCAGAGAGAGTTGAAATCAAGGTCACAGAGTTATTCACACACCACAGAATGTTTCAGAGTTTAGGTTGTGTCTCAGATCAATCAGTCGCAGAAGTAAACAAGACAAACCAGGTGGCGTTCTCGCAGACTGCAGAGAGATTATAAAGGTGCTGCCGATGACAGGACCCCGAATTCTCTCTGTGCTACCCCGTCAACCCGACCTGGATGTCTCATAAGCCGAACAAGAGGAGGGTGTTCCTGGAGCAGCTGGGAAAGGCTGATTTCCTGCTTTGTTACAGTGCGGACCCACATTGCTTTGGTCCCCCTTCTGCTTTTAATTTTTGCTAATTATTTTCCTTTTTTCTTTTTTTAATCACACCAGCAATAACTTTTGAATACTTTTAAACCATCGGGTTGGATTTATTTTTCTTTTCACTCTAAACAAAAGGATATTTTCCTGCATTCCTCTTAAAACATTTTATCTTGAGCACTACGTGTACTTGGCCTTCACACAGCTGAAGCCTGATATACGGAGCAGCAGCTAACACAAGGCTAACTAGCAGCAAGATGCCTTCCCTTTCCACAGTCGACCACGCAATACTACTCAGACGACTGGAAAACTGGGTGGGTCTCACTGGGCCAGTACTAAACTGGTTCAAAACGTACTTAGAAAACAGGAAATATTTTGTGTCAATTGGTAACTTCACTTCTGAGCCAATAGAAATTACATGTGGAGTGCCCCAAGGCTCCATCCTGGGACCACTTCTATTTAACATCTACATGCTCCCACTGGCCCAGGTTATAAAGAACAACAACATTAGTTACCATAGCGATGCAGATGACACACAGATATATATTAGACTGACACCAGGAGACCGAGGCCCTGTACAGGCTCTTGGTAAATGAGGACATTAATGACTGGATGTGTCACAACTTACTTCAATTAAACAAAAACAAAACTGAGGTTATTGTCTTTGGGGCTAAAGAAAAAAGGTTGGACGTCACTACAGAGCTTCAATCTATTCAACTAAAAACTACCAACCAGGCCAGAAACTTGGGTGTAGTGATAGACACAGACTAAAATTTTGATAAACACATTAAGGCAGTCACTAAATCAGCCTATTATCATCTCAAAAATATCTCAAGGATTAAAGATCTGATGTCTAAGCAGGACCTGGAGAAACTAGTGGATGCTTTCATGATTTCAGGATCAATAAAGGTCAAATGAAAAACCATCTGTGTACATTGGAGCCAGTATCCTGTGATATTCTCTTATGAACGTTTCTAAATTCTATAATGAGATCAAACTTCTTGATCTAAATATTGATCATGGCTTCAGAACTGAAAGAGTTTTGTTGGACTTCAGGTCTCTGATGTTCTTCCGTAACCTTTGTTTTTACAAAACAGTAAAACTTTTTTTCAAACATTTAAAGAAAATACTTTTTAGTTTCTAATCTGTTTATATTTTCAGTCTTTTTTTTTTGTCATTTTACCTTTTCTGGGAAAGGGGGCGGGTCCACCGGAAATGACAGCTCCGTGCTTTTATTTTGAAGCCCGAGCTCTGTTGAGGCTCGTTTGTCGTCAGAGCCCGACAGAGCCCGAACCCGGTCAGCGGGTGTCGGTTCCCCTCCGCCGGACCGGCCATGGATCCGCTCGGTGACGTCCAAACCGCAGGTTCGTTCCGCACTCGGGAATCTTCGGGGTTCGTGGAGAGACCTGACGGTTGTTCTGTCCAGAACCTGCGGCCGAACCCGCCCGGATGAGTCGCAGACAGACCCTGACCCTGATCTCCATGGCCTCCGTCAACTTCAGCTCCATGCTCTGCTACTCCATTCTGGGCCCGTTCTTCCCGAACGAGGTGAGCTGAACAGAACCTCAGGATCAGATCAGATCCCTGGACTCATGGGATCACCGTTTAAAGTAAAAAGAAAAGTAAAAATCGAAACTGAATCAATTAAATAAAAGTTTTTTAATTTATTACATTTAATTTTTTTGTCAATTTATTGTTTGAGTTCAGAGAACAACAAAAACAAATTGTTTTAAATGATTACAGAACTGCAGTTATTGATCCGATTGACTTTTTTCAGTCAAGATAAAACCTTTGTGGGGAAACATGTTGATCCGCTTTGGGTCAGAACAGACCGCTGGTTCTGTCTGCTGCAGGTCAGGGTCACTGGGTTGCTGGAGCTTATCCCAGACCATGCAGGTGAGGTTCACCTGGAGGAGTCCAGGAGGCGGGACTTTCATTGTCCAAACATTAAGAGACTGAAATTCTCGTTTTCCTGTTAAATTAGAATTTGTTCTGATCCGGTTCTTTTCTCTCTGACTGTTTGATCAGTAAATCCCCCCCCCCCCCCACCACCCATTCAGTGTATGACTCCATCATGCGCTCGTCAACCCCTCCACAGACCGGGAAAATCCAGTCCAGTTAGACAGGGTTTGGGCGGGAGGGTTACCGTGGAAACGAGGCTGAGGGTTTGACCCCGCCCCTCATCCCACAGGCTGTGAAGAAAGGAGCCAGCCAGACGGTGGTGGGACTCATATTTGGCTGCTACGCCATCTGCAACCTGATTGGCTCTCTGGTCCTGGGGAGATACGTGAGTACCGCCGGCGCCGTACCCGTCCCCGTCAGATGAGCCGGACAGTAACCGTCCGTTTCCTCGCCAGATCGTCCAGATCGGGACCAAGTTCATGCTGGTCGCCGGACTCTTCGTGTCTTCAGGATGCACCATCATGTTTGGGTGAGTCTGGTGTGCACGCAATCATGCATGAGTGTGCATGCACTTATTTATGCCTTGTCGTGCACGATGATCTATGCATGAGCGTGCATGAGGGCCTGTGCATGAGTGTGCATGCACTTATGCCTTGTCGTGCACGACGATCTATGCATGAGCGTGCACGAGGGCCTCAGCAGCAGCGTGCACGGACCCGCAGCCTGGTCGTGACCATCAGTCAGAAGACACGCTGCAGGTTGGCCCCGCCCACTGTCAAAACATTCTATTTCAGTGACTCAGTTAAATTTTTTGTGAAATCTTTATTGAAAAAGGAACCATTGACGAACAAACGGACCTGTCTAGTTTGGGATCTGGTCTGCATGCTTTCATGTAACATTTCCAGGGATGTTCTGCTGCCAGACCGAATCGGATCCTTCCTGACCTGAATCTGCAGCGCCCCCTGCTGTTGACCCCTGCAGTGTCGGCTGACGTTTGTCCGGGTCGTACAGAACCGGTTTGGCGTGTCATTGCAGCTTGCTGGACCGCGCTCCCGCAGGACCCACCTTCGTTGCACTGTGCTTCATCGTGAGGTCGGTGGACGCCGTGGGCTTCGCCGCTGCCATGACCTCCACGTTCGCCATGACAGCAAAGATCTTCCCCAACAATGTGGCGACTGTCCTGGTGAGCCAGGCAGCCTTTGTCCTGCTGGCACGCCGCTCTCGCTCGTCACGAGGAGACAGGAATGTAAGCTGTGTGTTTCTGCAGGGCAGTCTGGAGATCTTCACAGGACTGGGGCTCATCCTGGGCCCCCCCGTGGGGGGCTGGTTCTACCACTCCTTCGGATACGAGGTTCCCTTCATGCTCCTGGGCTGCCTGCTGCTGGTCATGGTTCCATTCAACATCTACGTCCTGCCGTCCATCGGTAGGAGCCCCCCCGGTGGGATTCTCCCCCTCCTTTTTTCAGACTCTGACAGCTGTGCACCCCCCAGAGGCTGACCCCTCCAAGGACTCGTTCCTGCGGCTCCTCAGCCACGTCAAAGTCCTCCTGATCTGCTTCGTCATCTTTACGCTGAGCTCGGGTCTGGGCTTCTTCGACGCCACGCTGTCGCTGTTCGCCATGAAAACGGTGGGTGAGGATGCCCCTGTGGCGTCGCTGTGGCGCTGACGCTCACTCTTGGTTTGTGCCGCAGTTCAACCTGTCCCCGGGCTACGTGGGGCTCATCATGCTGGGCCTGTCCCTGCCGTACTGCCTGGCCTCTCCTCTGATTGGCTATTTCACCGACAAATACCCAGTAAGTACCGAAGCCACAACCCGTCCACAACTGTTCTTCTACTGAACTCTGGACTCTCAGAACTCTAGGATCGGCCTCACGGTGACGGGGGGCGTCCTCACAGCGCTGGGGTTCTGTCTGCTCGGTCCAGCGCCGTTCCTTAACATTCCCAGGTGAGCAACACAGATGCAGAGAAATCAAACACACCACGAACGGGCACTCTCCATTTGGAAACGGGCCCTCTGCGTGCAGAAACGGGCCCTCTGCGGGCGGAAACGGGCCGTCTGCGTGCGAAACTGGCCCGTCTGCGTGCGGAAACTGGCCGTCTGCGGGCGGAAACGGGCCGTCTGCGGGCGGAAACGGGCCGTCTGCATGTGAAAACGGGCCATCTGGGTGCGAAAATGGGCCGTCTGCGTGCGGAAACGGGCCGTCTGCGTGCGGAAACGGGCCGTCTGCGTGCGAAAACGGGACGTCTGCGTGTGAAAACGGGCCGTCTGCGTGCGAAAACGGGCCGTCTGCGTGTGAAAATGGGCCGTCTGCGTGCAGAAACGGGCCGTCTGCGGGCGGAAACGGGCTGTCTGCATTTGGAAAGGGGCCGTCTTCGTACGAAAACGGACCTTCTGCTGCCACACCAGGAGTCTTCCTGAATAATTCACAGAGCAGCGGTTGCAGTGATGCTAACATGTTAGCTAACACCAGCGTGCGTGCAGTCAGGAGGCAACCGGCGGTCCTGACCTCGTGGCGGTCCTGACCCCGTGGGGGTCCTGACCTTGTGTCCTCTGCTTCAGGATCATAATGTCTGCTTTGTGTGCAGTCAGCTGTGGCTGCTGGTGCTCATGCTGGGGATAATCGGCTTTTCTCTGGGAATGACCGCCATCCCCACCTTCCCGGAGATCATCGTCTGTGCTCGGTGAGTTTCCTCTGGCCCGGTTTTCCGTCCCAGTCCTGTGTGACCGTGTGCTGTCCTGCAGGGAGAGGGGTCTGGAGGAGGGGCTCAGCACTCTGGGGATGGTCTCCGGCCTGTTCGGAGCCTTCTGGTCGACGGGGTGAGAGCGGCTCGACAGAAACGTCGGACGTCTTTGATGTTTCAGCATCTGAACGTTTGTCTCTTGCAGCATGTTTTACGGCCCCATCGTGGGCGGCCTCATCAGCCAACATCTGAGCTTTGAGTGGGCCGCCACCATCCAGGGGGGGCTGGGCCTTCTGGCTGTGAGTACTCATCCCCCTGTGGGGGGCGACTGATCAGCCCTGACCAATCTGTGAGGAAACAGTGAAGGTGTTTGTGTCCACAGGCCCTCCTCCTGGGGGGGTACTCCCTCTGCGAGCGCCGGCGGGGGAGGTACGGGCAGATCCATCCTCGGCCGTCGACCTTCTGAACAGGAACTAAACATTCTGTCTTCTGGTTGCAGCGTGCAGCAGATAGAAGACCACACGCCTTTGCTGAGCGGGGGGAGCGTCTGAGGGTGGGGGCCGGCCTGCAGATGGAGGGAAGACCTGATGGCGCCGGCGCTCTGGTTCTACGAGGTTCTACGAGGCTCTACAAAGCTCCAGGTTGTTCCGGCGCTCGGCTTCCTGCCCAAACGTGCTTTTGTCCGGAGTTTTCTCTGCTTAACAGCTTAGGTCCGGATTATTCCCGGACCGGAATCTGCAGCTCCCGCTTCACACGGAGACCTTTGTTGGTAGATTTTACTGTTAAGTTGTACAAAATAAAACGTTTTTCTGAACAGAATGTTCTGAGACGTGGATGTGTCTGACACTATTCTGACACGGTTCTACCGCAGCAGTAACGCTGTATCGGGTCACCAGCAGAACCAGACCGGGCCACGGATCGGAACGGTTCTCTGGGTTTGTCCAGAAGTTCACATGTCGCCTTCAAAGCCGCTGTTGGACCTCCCCGTTGGTCTCTTGGGCAGAGGTCGGCCTCTCGTGGTTCTGGTCAACCCAGAAGGTTCTGGGTCAGGAATCTGGGATGAAGCCACAGGAACTCCGGGCTTCTTCACCTTCTTCTTTCTTCTGGTTCTGGTTACAACAAAGAGAGATCCTTCAGGAACTCACCAGGACATGACGGATTCGGAGAGCGGACCTGAGTGGTTCTGAGGGTTCTGGAGCCGCTTACCTGGTGTCGGTCAGCTCTGGTTCAGTATCTGAGAGAGTGGGTTCGGACAGGAACCGGAGTTCTCCAGAGGAGCTGACAGCTGCAGAGACCTGGGGGGGGTCAGAGGATGGATTACACAAACTGATTCAGATCATTGACTAGTCAGCATATCTAGAATGGATCTGGAGTGTCTGATACTCTATGATTAACTGGATCTAAGGTGGATCTAAGGTGGATCTTCATCGGTCAGCAGGAAGTCGATCAATACTTTAGTATCGTGTCGAATGGAAAACTAAAACTAAATCTGGATTAAACTGTGGAGGATGTGAACCCCCGGCAGATTACAGAACACGGTCCAGAACTGGATTCATGGATGGATTCAGAGCAGATTTGATCTGGTTGATCTTCAACCTTCAGATCACTTATCAGCCCAACAACAGAAACAGGAATCTTCTGAAGTACATCTAGATTCACCACGTCAACCTCCAGACTCCTCACTCTTATCCAGCAGACTGACACCCAACTGGAACCATCCAGAACCATCCGGAACCATCCGGAACCATCCAGAACCATCCATACATCACTAGGAAAATGTTCCATGGTGCTGCTAGAGCATTTCATTACTGATACTCCTGCTGCGTTTTAGTCAACAGTAACTGCAATGTGAACAAGCCCCGCCCATCTCCATCTGAAATCTGTGATCCCCACAGCTGATCTGTGATCCCAACGGCTGATCTGTGATCCCAACGGCTGATCTGTGATCCCAACGGCTGATCTGTGATCCCAACGGCTGATCTGTGATCCCAACGGCTGACCTAAGACTCTTCCTCTGTTTCTTCTTCAAATTCTTTAACTAGAGCCTCCAGGAGGTTCACTGGAGTTCTTAGAGATGATCTGCTACAGTGATAAACTGTATTTATGAGTAGAGATGATTATTAGGTTGATTAAATCACTTAAGCTTTATCGATTAATAACCGATCCATAAAAGTAAAGATCAATCTAACACATAAAGCTAAAGTCCGCTAACTTATAATGGTATTTCCCATAGGACAGCTAATGCTAACGTTGGGCCGACCTGACTAAATGAACATCTTTATAAACTCACAGATGGGAGTTTTCCAAAATCTTTACCCCCCCCCCCCACACTCAGATCAATAAAGTTTATCTTCAAATACCAAAGAGGTTTATCCAAACAGACTCCTGTCTGCAGCTCATACAGTTACACCTGCCACCACTAGAGGGCCTCAGCTGATCGACGAGTCAATCCTTTGCTTTCAGAGGATTTTCTGGTTTTCTTCTAATTTCAGAAAAAGATTTTCTTTATCTTCATTCATTATTCATATTCTCAGCTGAGAAGTGAACACTCAGGCACACAGAAGTCCTAATTCCTGCAGGTATAAACATCTTGAACTTCTTTCCTAATCTGGTGCTGTGTCTGAATTCCTGCTCTAATCCTGAACTACTAAATCTGGTGATCTGGATTTTCTAATCAGTTCAGACACCATACTCGCTACTTCTAAACGGCGGATATGACGTCATCGATTTTATGAAGAAATCGAATCTAACGAACATTTCACGACGTCTGTTTGTGACTGTACTGTGTTCTGATGATGACGATGTGGACAGTTTATTACAACAAAAATTGTTCCGCTGCAATGCATTGTGGTCTATATTCTCTAGTGCAGTGAGCATTGATGCACGCTAGCTTTTTGCTAAGACTTGTGGGATTTTCCAGTGCTCTGGATGTTAGATAGCTACACACTGCAGAGTGAGTAGAGAAAGAATTCAGACACAGCCTGGACGTTCAAAGCTGGCGGCGTAGATCTGCGGCGGGACGCGCCACTTCCTTCCTACCCGAGTGGGAGTGGAGCGGGCGGTGGTCTCCTCAGCCGGCAGCGCCTCCGTGTTCCGGTCTCTGAAGTCTCCTGGGACAGAGAGTCCAAGTGTTAAAGCCAAAAGTCGGGAAGGTGGACGGCGAGAATCAGGAAGAGCCTCACTCTGATCCACCACGTAAGCAGACAGGAAGTAGCCCTGCAGGCCGCCGTGCAGACGCCCAAACCACCACGTCTGGTTGTCCTTGAACAGCACTTGGATGACATCACCGCGCCGCAGACTCAGCTCGTCCGAGCGACTGGCTCTGTAGTCGAAGAGGGACACCACCTGCACACGGGGGGGCGAAGCCTGAACTGGGGGGTTGTGAAGAGATGGGCGGAGCCTAAGCTTAGCATTTCTACAGATACTCACCACCTGCTGCACGGAGGCCGCCGCCCCCTGAAAGCCTCCTGAAAGCGTCTGTGACGGAGGAAACATGTTTAGTCATTCAGCAAGGTGAGAGGAGGCGGAGCTCTGAAACCTCACCGGGATTGGCTCACACGGTCCTGGGGGGAGCAGACCGTCCGGACTCACCCCCCCTGAAAGGAGAGATGACACAAAGTTGTGAGATCCGGCGCGAGTCCCCGACACGAAGCCACGCCCATACTCACAGCCGCGCCCTGCTGGGGGGGTCCGCCCCTCCGCTGGAGGAGGGGGGGGCTGCGTGGCGCTGAACCCCACCTGCAGAAACGGAGAGTTGGACTGGTGTCCCGGCATCATCACAGAACAGACCATGTGACTCACAGCGCTGCTGTCTGACACGAGGTCCCGCCCCTCTGCAAACAGATAGGGGGTGTGTCCCTCTGTGGCTCCGCCCTGACCGTGGGGGGTGGCTGAAGAGACCTGTCCCTGCGTTGGCAGGAGAGAGGCGGAGCTTCAGTGGAGTCTGGATTCACGTCAACGAACCGCTCTTCAGCGTTTACCAGAACCGAGTCCAGCCGCTGCCGGACGCTCTGCAGCTTCAGTGCACGCCGCGCCGCCTCCACGCCCACGGGGGGGTCAGGGGTGTTCCTGAGCGTCCCCATCTCCGACGCTGACCTGCTGGCCACCTTCAGACTCTGCAGCTCTGGCTGGGGACCTGCCAGCAACAGGAAGTGAGCACGCCACGCCTCCCGTCCCACAGTAGGCGGGGCTTCACACGAACCTTTGTGGTCGTACAGGTACACGTGCACAGGCTGGCCCTGACCAAACGCGCAGAACGCCACCATGTTCTCGTGGGGGTGGAAGGCGACAGCATGCACGGCGCTGGAGTAGCCCAGTTCAGAGTAGACCTCCACCTGGTCGCCTAGGAAACATTCGCCGTTCAGCCACTGAAACATCGTCACCTGCCAACTGAGCCGGCACAAGCACCTGTTTCTACGTTCCAGACGTACGCCATCCCGTCCTCGCTGCCAGAGAAGATCCAGGTCCCGCAGGGGGTCACGGCGCCGCAGATCCTCTCCCTGTAGTTGGTGGCTCCAGAGAACTTCTTCACTGCCAGACTGACACCACATATCAGACCACAGGCTCCGCCTCCATAAACTCACCAGTGACCTTCAGGTGACCTCACATCCGCAGGTCCATCATCCTGAGCACGCTGTCTCTAGCGTGCACGAAAAGGCAGCGCCCGTTTGGATGCAACTGCAGCGTATTGATGGGAACTCCTCGGAGCTCCGCCTCCTCCAACTTCTGTGGAGATTCAGAGACATCAGAGTCAGGAAGGAGAGGCAGGTGATCTGTGTAGCTGTGACACTCTCACCTGGAAAGGTTCTCACCTGGAAACACTCTCACCTGGAAAGGTTCTCACCTGGAAACACTCTCACCTGAAAACATTCTCACCTGGAAACGCTCTCACCTGGAAAGGTTCCCACCTGGAAACGTTTTCACCTGGAAACGCTCCCACCTGGAAACGTTCTCACCTGGAAAAGCTCTCACCTGGAAACGCTCCCACCTAGAAACGTTCTCACCTGGAAACGCTCTCACCTGGAAACGTTCTTACCTGAAACCTTCTCACCTGGAAACGCTCCCACCTGG
>NW_023416892.1:324605-325933 GCF_002922805.2 Oryzias melastigma | reverse complement strand
GCTCTCACCTGAAAACTTCTCACCTGGAAACGTTCTCACCTGGAAACGCTCCCACCTGGAAACGTTCCCACCTGGAAACGTTCTCACCTGGAAACGTTCTTACCTGGAAACATTCTCACCTGGAAACGTTCTCACCTGAAAACATTCTCACCTGGAAACGTTCTCATCTGGAAATGCTCCCACCTGGAAACGCTCTCACCTGGAAACGCTCTCACCTGGAAACGCTCTCACCTGGAAACGCTCTCACTTCTGAATCTTTTTCAAACGTTCTATAAACTTTCATTCACATTCTCAGTTCCAAACCTTCTCAAACGTTCTGACAGGTACGGTTTTCGGTGGTCTCACCTTCTCCGTACACCAGTGAGAGCACGACTGCTGCTGTCTGTCCTCACTCATCGCCGTCTTCCATACCATGATGAGACCGCCGTTGTCAGCAGAAAACATTCGTGATCCTGTTTCACAACAAAGACTTTAAATCAACTAAACACTTTCTGCACTTCTTTAGCCCCGCCCCCTCATGGCTCCATGAAAACGCCTTCTGTTCTTCACGGTAAATGAGCACCAGGTTCAGGATTAGACCAAGATGATGTGGCGTTTCCAGAACGTTTCTAGCGTCCCTGATGGGAGCGCGGTGGCGAGCACATCTTTACTGACCGGCTGAGTCGAAGCAGATGCTGTTGATGAAGCTGCTGTGGCCGTCAAACTCCTGCAGCAGCTCCCCGTTCACGTCGCTGACGTCCAGCCTCCACACGCGAACCAGGCAGTCAAAACTCCCGGTCACCGCCAGGTTCTGAGCGCGGGGATGGTACCGAGAGCAGTACACAAAAGCCGGATGAGGCAGCACCTTTTGGGCTGTGCCCAGCAGCTTCTCCACATTCCACTCTCTGGAGAGGAGAACCAGGAACCAATGCAGCGCTGTGACATCAAAGAGCATCATCACACAAGCAGAAACACACCTGACTGTTCCATCGGAGGAGGCCGACAGCAGGCGGCCGTCATCTCTGGACCAGCACAGGTCGTACACGATTTTCAGATGACCGCTAAAGGCGGCTAACACCTTCCCAGAGGGAATCTCAAACACTGCAAAACAACACCACAGTCAGTCTTTGCAGACACACCAGCACAAAAAACAGTAAGGCGTCTCTGAGGGTGGAGCCTATGCAGTGGCCTGAGCATTTACTGAGCGTCTGCGGTCTGGGTATCTGTAGTCTGAGCGTCTGCAGTCAGAGTGTCTGCTGTCAGAGCGTCTGCGGTAAGAGCGTCCGCAGTCTGAGCGTCTGCAGTCTGAGCGTCTGGGGTCAGATTGTCTGCAGTCTGACCGTCTGCTG
>NW_023416892.1:317998-324473 GCF_002922805.2 Oryzias melastigma | reverse complement strand
TGTCTGCGGTCAGAGCGTCTGCAGTCTGAGCGTCTGCGGTAAGAGCGTCCGCAGTCTGAGCGTCTGCAGTCAGAGTGTCTGCTGTCAGAGCGTCTGCGGTAAGAGCGTCTGCAGTCTGAGCGTCTGCAGTCTGAGCGTCTGCTGTCAGAGGGTCTGCAGTCTGAGCGTCTGCAGTCTGAGCGTCTGCGGTCAGAGGGTCTGCGGTCAGAGGGTCTGCGGTCAGAGCGTCTGCGGTCAGAGGGTCTGCGGTCAGAGCGTCTGCGGTCAGAGGGTCTGCGGTCAGAGCGTCTGCGGTCAGAGCGTCTGCGGTCAGAGCGTCTGCGGTAAGAGAGTCTGCGGCCAGAGCGTCTGCGGTGAGAGCGTCTGCGGTCAGAGGGTCTGCGGTCAGAGCGTCTGCGGTCAGAGCGTCTGCGGTCAGAGCGTCTGCGGTCAGAGCGTCTGCGGTCAGAGCGTCTGCTTAGTGTCTAAGGTCGGAGCGTCTCAGGCAATGGAGGAGTTCCTGAACGTTCACCAGCGCAGGAGTGTCGTCGCCATCGCTCACCTACGACAGGAAAGGCGTCTCTGTCTGCGCAGGCAGCAGCCAGGATGGTTCCTGCGTTGGAGAAGAGCACGCTGAAGCAGCCCATGTGACCCCCCCGGAAGCTCAGGACGTGCTTGTTGGGAATGCGGCAGGTCTGCAAGACAGACACTGTGAGGTTTTCTGCAGCTTTAGAGCGACCCCCCACCTTTGGTCAGGTGACCTCCGGGAGGTCCCATACCTGCCCGGGCAGACGGCTCCATCTGAGTTCCGGCTGCCGGCTGTCAGCAGTTTGGGGGGGGGTCCTGCGGGAGACCTGCTTCTGCAGCTCGCTGTAGGAGGAACTGCCCCTCTCTTCCTGTAACGCCATCATGGAGCGCACGCTGGGGTCCACCTGCAGCAGAGGCAGAACCTGTGACCCGGTCCAGACTGGATCGGGTCAGAGGGGGTGGAGCAGCACTCACGTGAGCAGGCAGCTGTATTCCCCTCACCGTGACGTACAGGGTGGAGGCGTACTTGGTCCTGGGGAACTTCCTCCACCACTCGAACACCTCTATGCTCTTAGGCTGTCTTTTAGCCCGAGGGGGCGGGCAGAAGAGCTGGAGGCGGAGCTTACTGTCCACGTTCCGAACTCCGTTAGCACCGACCAGCTGAAGAAAGAGAAGAAGCTGCAGAAAGTGCAGACTCCCCCAGAAACGTTCAGGGCTCCGTGTTACCTTCAGGAACGCCCAGGCGATCTTCCTGAAGCCGCGCTCGTGTCCGTCGGCGTCCACGCTGGCCCGTGCCTCCTCCATGGTCATGAAGTCCAGGATCTGCACAGAGGGGGAGGTTGAGCAGCTGCAGGCGCTGACGCATGGGCGGGGCTTCCTCACCTCGAACAGGAGCAGCACTCTGGGGCTGCGGTCGTCCTGCTGCAGGAAGTAGGCGAACCGCTCGTTGAAGAGGATCTGCTCCTCCCACTCGGGAACGACCGACTTCCTCCTCCTGAAGTCGAAGGGCTGCGTCATGATGGGGAGGACGTGGTCCACGTTCTCCCCCTCGTAGAAGGAGACGACGGGCCGGCGGCTGCAGAACACAGAACCGTCATAGAACCTGGGGGGGGGGTGGAGCCAGAGGATGCCACGCCCCCTCACCGATCGTCCTTCTTCACGTACTGGCCCGTCCTCTCATCCACCACGTGGATCTTCACCATGGGGTGTGAGATCAGCAGATCGGTCCGGAGGGGGTCGCTTCTGTGGACGAACACCCCCAACACCAGGCCGTCCTCCTCGCCTCTGCCCCCCCCTGAGGAAGATGGGGGAGAACGTTCTCACAGTCTGCTCCCATGCAAAGCTTCATGCAAAAGCAGTGAACCTGGTTTCTCCTCGGACCCCCCCCTGGAGTCCTGCTGGTTTGGGCCCCCTCCCTGCTGACTCCTGCAGAGACAGGAAGTGAATGGAGAGAGCCTGCAGACATGACAGTCACTGCTGCTGGGTTCAGGAGCCCCACCCTCTCAGTTTCTTCTTGCTGTTCTTCTGGGGGGGGTGGTCTTGCCCCCTCCCGCTGCCTCTGCCCCCCTCCTCCTGAGCGATGCCGCGCTCATACTCCTCCAGGAGTCCGTCTTCATCCTCTGCGGTTCTCCTGCTTCTCTGACTTCTCCGTTTGCCCCCCACCTCTGGATCCAAAGCCCCCCCGACGGGGAGGGGGGGGAGCTCCCTTTTACTCCTCCAGTTCTGCTCCTGCTGCCTGGCCTCCTCCCCCCCCTGGTTCTGCAGGGTGGTGCGGTCGTCTTTGGCGCCCCTCCCCGGAGGGAGGTTTTTCATCAGATTCTGGAGCTGGGGGGCGAATGAAAGCCTGAGATAAAGTTCAGAGATGGTCCCACCTGTGGAGCAGGTAACCCCCACAAACACACCGCCATTGTATCCGTTTCTGCTGCCTTCTTCCTGGACTTCTTCTTTCCGGACCCTGTGGATGTCCTGAACGCATCGCTGACTCTTTCCCGGATCTCTGCTCGCTCCTCCCTCTCACCTGTACGGGATCAGAAGATCAGATCAAAGCATTCTGTGACCCCCCCTTCAGATAAACCCCATCCCGCCTCACCTGCCGGCATTGTCGGCACCTTAACCTGTATCATTCCCGCCAAGAAAATAGTTTCATACCGGAAGTGGGGGGCTACACCCTGGAAACAGATCACGGGGGGCTTCTCTGAACCCCCACCACGACTTTAATGAATCCTGCAGCAACAACAGGTATACAGGAATGACGTACATGCGGTCCCGGATCACCCGAGGCTCAGGTAAGACCTCCACAGCTAGTGACATAAGCAACAGGAGTCTTCCGTTAGCCGAACAGCTAGCTTAGCTAGCACGAGCCGCGCGCCCACGAGCTTTGGCGCTCCCCAAAGTGACTCTGGTGGTTCCAGGAAATAGTCGGACCCTCGAAGGTTCCGGAGCGCCGCGACCACGCGGGGAAAACGGTCAGCTGCGTGTCGCGCGCTTCTAACCCCACCGACGCCGCTGCTTTGGTTTCCAGGACAACGCATGGGGCGGGGCCTGAAGAGCCGCTTAAGACGCGATCATAACAAGACAGAATCCACCAATGACATGGAAGCAGCCGGAGCCACAGCTGCGTTAAAGGACCTGGAAATGCTCGGAATCTGGAAATGTCCAATTAATAACAAAAGCTAGATATGCCGACAATATGGAGTCTCGAAAATGAAATAAATATATACACCACCAAATAAATGTGTCATTAATTATTTAAAAGTGGCATTAAATAAATACAAGTTATTTTATTTTATTTTAATTTTTTTAACTTGTCTTGTCCAATAAATAAAAGTTTAAATAAATAAATAAATGATGAAAAAGAAGAAGAAAAAAGGGGAAGGGAAACCAAAGAGGAGGTGAACCAAAGAGGAGGAGAACCAAAGAGAGAAGAACCAAAGAGAGGAGAACCAAAGAGGAGGTGAACCAAAGAGGAGGTGAACCAAAGAGGAGGAGAACCAAAGAGAGAAGAACCAAAGAGGAGGAGAACCAAAGAGGAGGTGAACCAAAGAGGAGGTGAACCAAAGAGGAGGAGAACCAAAGAGAGAAGAACCAAAGAGGAGAAGAACAGAAGAGAGGTGAACCAAAGAGAGGAGAACCCAAGAGGAGGACCAGAGAGAGGAGAACAAAAGAGTAGGAGAACCATAGAGAGGAGAACCAAAGAGTAGGAGAACCAATGAGAGAAGAACCAAAGAGAGGAGAACCCAAGAGGAGGACCAGAGAGAGGAGAACAAAAGAGTAGGAGAACCATAGAGGAGGAGAACCAAAGAGAGAAGAACCAAAGAGAGGAGAACCCAAGAGGAGGACCAGAGAGAGGAGAACAAAAGAGTAGGAGAACCATAGAGAGGAGAACCAAAGAGTAGGAGAACCAAAGAGAGGAGAACCAAAGAGGAGGACCAAAGAGAGAAGAACCAAAGAGGAGAAGAACAAAAGAGAGGTGAACCAAAGAGAGGAGAACCCAAGAGGAGGACCAGAGAGTAGGAGAACCATAGAGAGGAGAACCAAAGAGGAGGACCAAAGAGAGGAGAATTAAAGAGGAGGAGAACCAAAGAGGAGGACCAAAGAGTAGAAGAACCATAGAGAGGAGAACCAATGAGGAGGTGAACAAAAGAGGGGGGAACCAAAGAGAAGAGAACCAAAGAGGAGGGCCAACTAGAGGAGAACCAAATCGGAGGGCCAAAGAGAGGAGAACCAAAGAGGAGAACCAAAGAGGAGGTGAACCAAAGAGAGGAGAACCAAAGAGGAGGTGAACCAAAGAGAGGAGAACCCAAGAGGAGGACCAGAGAGAGGAGAACAAAAGAGTAGGAGAACCAAAGAGGAGGACCAAAGAGTAGGAGAACCATAGAGAGGAGAACCAAAGAGGAGGACCAAAGAGAGGAGAATTAAAGAGGAGGAGAACCAAAGAGAGGAGAACCAAAGAGGAGGACCAAAGAGTAGAAGAACCATAGAGAGGAGAACCAATGAGGAGGTGAACAAAAGAGGGGGGAACCAAAGAGAAGAGAACCATAGAGGAGGGCCAACTAGAGGAGAACCAAAGAGGAGAACCAAATCGGAGGGCCAAAGAGAGGAGAACCAAAGAGGAGAACCAAAGAGGAGGTGAACCAAAGAGAGGTGAACCAAAGAGGAGTAACCATTAACAGTCTTGTGGTCAAAAGAGGCGCAGTGAGGAGCTGCAGGAGCTCCTGCAGGTCTGCATTTTCTTCTCCATCCTGGTCAGGGCAGATCGGGCACATCAGCGCCTCCTGATGAGCAGCTTCTGTCGTTAACATTCATCATCTCTGTTTCTCCTTAAGGTCATGTTCCCAAATAACAGAGTGAAGAGAAACGAATGACATTCACAATATTCAGCGTACAACTGAAGTTGTTACTGAAGCCACACCATCAAACATGAGACACGTTTCAGGAATTGGTTGATTTTATTTGTGAAACTGATCTTCTTTTTGTGGAATAATATGAAATCAACGCAGGGGTCAAAGAAAATCCCAGAGAACAGAAAACTGAAGTGGAAGTTCTGAAACTGATGTGAAGAACTTTCATCAACATTTCTGAGTGAAATATTGTTTGTCCAATTCTAATGAAAAGCTTCAGACTTTTTCGACCGAAAAAGTTAAATATTGATAAATGTACCGATAAACCTCAGACACTTTCCCCCCATAGAAAAACATGCTTTTACTGTGAAAATCTCACGGGACTTCCTTGCTGCAGCAGCAGAGAACCACAACTGTTTTGACAAACAGAGCAGCAGCAGCAACTTAACTTCATTGATTCTAAACACTGGAGGTGTAAGCGGCGTGGGATGGGTTCAGGCGTCCGCCAATAGCTTTTGTGACAGATTCACCGCAATATGGCATTTGCAGCATCTGGATCTTCAACCGCCACTGACCGGATTCCCGCAGCTCACACAGGGGGGAAGTGCTGAGTATCTAGGTCACCAAAGACTTGGAGACCAGGCGGCCGCCCCTGCCCCCTCGTTGGAGGGTTTGGATCTCCTCCAGGCCTGAAAGCGCTCTGAGAGACCTGCAGTCCCTGAAGGCCACGGCGGGCAGCACGTCCATGCCCCGGTTCGACCCCGTCTGCAGCGTTCTCGCCCCCCCCGGCAGCTTGACGGCGTCTTCAAAGGGGCCTCTGTGAGGGGGCTCTGTGTTCTCCTTGGGTCGGTTCTGCAAAATAAAGAGATGAAAGTGCAAAGGGTTTTATGAGCGGAGCGTCATGAGCGTCATGGGAGGCCGGAGGCCACGGGAAGCTAAAGATCACCATATCTGCAGGATCGGCCCCTCTGGTTCTCCTCATGATCTCCTCCAGCCGCTGAGGAGAACAGAACACTCATTGTTTCTGGAGAAACACTTTGCTGAGTTTTCTAGGAGTGTGAAGTTCTGGACCTTCTTCCTGGCTTTGCGCTCCGCGTCTTCCTGCTGTATCTTCTCCTCTCGAGCTCTCTCCTTCTGCTCCTCCTGTCTCTGCAGGAGCAGACGACCACGACAGCTCAGCTGCTGCAGCAGACGCCAGCATGTGTGAGGTCAGAGGTCATGAACAAACCTGCTTCTGCAGGAGAGCAGCTTCCTTCAGAGCCTGAACTCTTTCTTCCTCAGCTCGTTTCTGCTCCTCTTTCCTCCTCTTCTCCTCCAGTAGGACCAGAGTCTCCTGATGAGCTCGATCCTCTTCTCTCCTGTGCTGCACCTCCTCCAGTCTCCTCCTGCACATCATCAGACTTCACCAACTTTTTACCAAGACCCGTGAGGTGGAGGAACCTGGTTACCATGGTTACCACAGGTGAACCTGTTGTCTTCCTGGTAACCAGTAAACACCCCCACTGTTTTTTCTTTAAGGTGGGGCCGCTTCTTTTACCTGCCGTCCTCCGGCTGAAGTTGGGTTTCTCTCTTTGCTGCAGGAAGATGAAGAACCTCTGACGTGGAGGAGTGGGGGGCGGCGTGAGGAG
>NW_023416892.1:286828-317798 GCF_002922805.2 Oryzias melastigma | reverse complement strand
TGGCTGTTTTGGGACATGAAGAAACCTCAGTGTTTTATGCAAAGCTGATGAAACAAAAAATTGACCAACCCCCCATGACCTACTTTCAGCTCTCACTGCTCTGACCCCCCTCTGCTGGGTGGGGGGGTCTGGACTTGGACTGACCGGAGCCATCTCTGTTTTCAGTCGGAGCAGCTGATTCCTGTCTGGTCTGACCACAGGCTTGGGTGGCTCCTCCCTTGGAACGGACATGAGATGAACACGCAGTGGGTGGGGGCGGCTGCTCCGAACCTGGGGGGGTCTGTTGACCAGAGAGATCACGTGATGGAGATCATGTGATGAAAGTTAAT
Source organism: Oryzias melastigma (assembly GCF_002922805.2). Taxonomy (NCBI): domain Eukaryota; kingdom Metazoa; phylum Chordata; class Actinopteri; order Beloniformes; family Adrianichthyidae; genus Oryzias; species Oryzias melastigma. The sequence goes on along the minus strand of NW_023416892.1, from coordinate 317,469 downwards.
GGACCGTTTTTGGGTGGTGGTCACAGGGCTGAATAAAGCAGCAAGACAGGGTTTAGACTAAAACCTGATTATGGTCTTCGAATATATGATTTCTGTCTGTCTTTGTGGACCAACTGTCTGTCTCTATAGACCACCTGTCTGTGTCTATAGACCACCTGTCTGTCTCTATGGATGACCTTAGATGATGCTTTGGAAAAGACGCTTTATAAAGACTGAACACACGAGTTGATTTTATTTTTTTTATCTCAGCTTTCCTTCAAATGTACAGAAATCTTCCTTCATGATCCATTAAAGCTTCAGAGCTTTCCCTGCATCTATAATGGTAAACAGTCCAGCATCATTATACTCCCATTGCCATGCTACACTGTGGTTGTGTCCAGAGAGCTGGAGTTCTTTCTATCCAGACCAGAGCATCTAAAGCAGTCTATGGGTGGGGCCACTCACCGTTCTGGGGGGGCGGAGATGGGGGTCCTATGATGGTTTGAAGCTGCTTTCATGCTTGAGCTCTTTTTCTGAGGATCTGGTCTTTGTGCTGCTTTGGTCTGAAGGAAGATAGAATGCAGATGCTGAAGAAGACAAACATCCACATGAACATTAGAACCAACCAGAACACACCTGTCCGGCACAGGTGACCCTCTGCTGGTTGTGGGTGGAGCTCAGCGGGATCGAGGGCCTGAGCTCCTGGTATTTGTGGACTGGTGTGACGACAGGAACCACGGAGCGACCTGAACCTGCACAGAGACAAACCAGGAATCAGAGATGGGGAGGCTTCATGTAGATCAGGCATCATTTCTAGGGAGGACGGAGAGACAGAGGAGAACATGTCTGGTTCTCTCACCGTCCTTCTTGGACTTCCTTCCTTTCCGGCTCTTCTCCAGCGTCTTCCGGACGGCAGATTCAAATCGCTCCTTCAGTCAGAAAACACATGGGTCTGTTTTAGTGTCGCTGCTTGCTGCTGATCCCAGAGCTCAGGTGTGTTCAGTCCAGGATGACCAGAACCAGGTGAGCAGCAGTCTGATATCGGTACTGAAACCGTCCACAGACTTACCTGTGCTCGCTCACACCTGCATAATCTCAGTCCTGCATTTGAGCTCCTGAGCTGCAGAGTTGAAGGTTGTTGAACAATAGAAAATGATTCAGATTGTTCTCATGATAGAACTGCATTTCCCATGGTTCCACAGTTCCTGAGCTTGATCCATGAGCTCAGCGTTTCTGCTGCATTCTTTCTAACAAAATTACCTCATTTACATATTTTAGGTTCAATATTTTCTAAGAAAAAGAAGAAGATGATAATGAGGGCTATCATTCGATTCAATTTTATTTCTACAGCCCAATTTCACAAAAACGATTGCCTGGAAATCCCTGACTTAGACCCTCCCTCCCGGTAAGGAAAAACAGAAGAAACCACGAAGAAGTCCCCAGACTGAATGACTGAAGGTTCCTGCAGCTGTGGGGAAGTCTTCATGAACGACTCATTCTGACTTCAGACCGAGGAGAAGACTGACAAAGGGATTTCTTCAGTCCTGATGTCTCTAAAACCCCTCAGGGTGGTTGTTGTAGAGGTCATTCTGAGTGTCGCCATGACCCTGAAGGACTCGCCTGCTCCTCCTGCAGCCTCAGCCGGCGCTTCTCCTCCACCGCCGCTCGTCTCCGCTCCTCCTTCTGCCGTTGCTCCAGCAGCTTCTTCCTGCGCTCCTGCAGTTGTTGTTGGTAGTATCGTCGGGCGCGCTGCTCCCGCTCCATCCGGCTCTGCTCCCGGGAGGCTGAGGATGGAGAAAGAGACCCAAATGGATTTACTGAGATGTTTCTCAGAACCGGTGGGTCCAAACCTTACCAAGTAACCTCTGCTGCTCCTCTCTTCGTTCTTTCGCTGCTTTCAGCCTCTCGTCCACCTTCAGTCCGAAACCTGTCAGGAGACGAGTCCAGTTCAATGAGTGGAGACGGCGCGGAAAACTGGACCAGAACCATACCGACCTGCAGTGGGCCGAGCAGCGGCGCTGCTGGGGGTTTGGACTGACATGTACACGGAGGAGCCAATCCTCTTTGTTGATTTCTGAAAGAGAAGAAAAAAGTAAAGCTGCTGTTTTCTGATGAGCTTTCAATGTTTTATCCGAAAGATTGAACTATAACTCGAGCTTCAAGCTGGAATCTGAATGAGGACCGGTCTGGGTCCAGGTTTGGGTCAGATCATCCTGTCAGGGAGCTGGAACCAAAACGCTGGAGACCGGGTTCTATGGTGGGAATTCAAGAGCTCCAATAGGATCCTGAATCTTTAATCCTGAGTCTGTGATCCTGGATCTGCGACCCTGAATATTGTGAGACCGACTCTGTAATCCCCAACCTGCAATCCTGTAATCCTGCTTTAGTGATCCTGGATCTGCCCTTCTATTTTCTTAGTTTGTGGTCCTGAACATGTAATCCTAAATTCATAATCCTGACACTGTGATCTTGAATTTGTGATTCTAAATCTGTGATCATGACTCTAATCTGAAGACTGTCTCTGTATTTGTATCAATAATCCAGTTTTCCTTTTTGAATCTGTGATTCTGTTACGGATTCCGAGACTTGAAGAATAATTTCTCTCCTGACTCTGTAATCCTTAAACTGTAATACTGAATCTTTGAGGATTACTCTGTAATCCTGACTGTAATCATTCTTGTTTTTTGTCCTCATTATGTTAACATTGGTCTGTAATCCAGACTCTATATTTATGTATCTTTGATCTTGAGTCCTTGATCCTTAACCTGTAATCCCAAATCTGTTTGTAATCCTTAGTCTTTACACCTGATTGTGATCCAGATACCAGATCCTGAGTCTGAGATCCTTCCCCCGGTTAATCCTGAATCTGTAATCCTGGTTCTGTGGAGGAGGAGTCCATAATCCCGATTCCTTAATCCCGGGTCTGTGATCCAGACGCAGAAATCCTGTTTAAATCCCGGTTACCTGCTGGTCTGTCATCAGAGTTCCGGTTCTGATTCTCGATGGTTCTGGTCGGCTCTAGGATGGAGCTGTAATGTTTCTGCAGCGTGATCCCGCCTCTCCAGAGTCCTCCCTGAACCTCCCTCCTCCTCGCTCCTCCTGCTCTCCTCCTCTATCGCCGCGGGCTCCTGCTCTGGAACGCCGCCGTCAGCTGCCTGTCCCTCTGCGACTCACAGGACGGGAAGACAACCGCTCTTTGATGCTTTATGGACCCGGGTCTCCATGGTGGGGGGTGGGGTGGGGGCACAGACAGATTGTTGAAAACAGCTGTCCTTTCATCGCAGTGACGTCACCATGGCAACAGGGTCATCAGCTGCTCTGATGGGTCTGAACTCTGACCAGCAGGTGGAGCTGTTTCTGCAGAGGTCCTCCTCACCTGTCCACCTTTATGATAACACCTGCTCCACAGAAAGTTTGGTTTATTTCATGATTTGAACTTTTTCAACATTATATGTCTTTTTACAAACTGAAGAAGCTCAAAAAACAGCTGAGAATCAGCCAAATGTCTACAGCTGATTACAGAAGCTCCACAGAACCAGAAACATTTTCATTTTTATCCAATAAAAGGAAAAACATTTATTACAACCATGAGATGCAAACTCCAACATAAAGAGAAAATAGGAAAGAGAGAGAGAAGAAAGACCTTATGTTTGTTTCTTTAAAAAAGAAAAACACCAAATATTCTGCAGATATAAAAACACGGAGAGGAAAGAAAGAAAAAATAATTTTTAATAAAAATATCAATCAGTATTCAATTCAATTCAATTCAATTTTATTTATATAGCCCAATATCACAAATTCAATTTGCCTCATTGGGCTTCATGCCTGTAGTTTTTACAGATGCACAGATGGAGTCATAAAATATGCACAATAGGTAAAAACTAAACAGACTATAAAGAACGGTCATCCCTGTCCTTAGACCCTCCCTCACGGTAAGGAAAAACTCCTAAAAAACCTGAGTCAGGAAAAAAGAAGAAACCTTAGGGATTCCCACATGAGGGAGAGATCCCATCCCAGGACGGACAGGAGATACCAGAACGGTTAAAGAAAAGTTAGCTGCTAAAACTGCATATATGAGTAGAGTTCATTCATATAGAGCTGAGGGACGAGTGATGATTAAGTCCATAGTCCAGATGAGGCAGAACTGCAGTCCACGACCAGGAGCAGTAGAGAAGAATTAAATTCAGTTCAATTTTATTTCTATAGCCCAATATCACAAAGGACATTTGCCTCATTGGGCTTCATGCAGGTAATTTTACAGATGCAGAAAATTAGTAATAAAATATGAACAATAGTTAAAAACTAAACAGACTACATAAACTGGTTATCCCTGCCCTTAGACCAGTGTTCCTCATTCCAGGTCCTTGAGAGCCGCCACCCTGCATGTTTTCCAGCTCTTTGTGTACTGCTTGCTGCTGATTACCTGGACCAGGTGTGTTCATTCAATCAGAATGTGGAGACATCTGACTGAACGAATCAGCAGCTAGCAGGACTTGGAGGTCTGGAAAGCAGGCAGGGTGGCGTCTCTTGAGGACCAAGAGTGAGAAACACTGCCTTAGACCCTCCCTCCCGGTAAGGAAAAACTCCTAAAAAACTTGAGTCAGGAAAAAAGAAGAAACCTTAGGGATTCCCACATGAAGGAGAGATCCTATCCCAGGACGGACAGGAGATACCAGAACAGTTAAAGAAAGATTAGCTTCTACAACTACGTATCTAAGAGTTCATTCAGATAGAGCTGAGGGACGAGTGATGATGAAGTCCATAGTCAAGATGAAGCAGAAGTGCAGTCCACGACCAGGAGCAGGAGGACAGACGACCCAGCAGGAATCACTCTCACTCAGAGATGCAGGATGGTGTCGGGGGCGTGGTCCACGGCCAAGAGTGGGAGCGTGGACGATCCACCGGGGATCTGAAATCTCTCCCGCTCCCCAGAGGAGAGTGGGAAAGAAGAAGCTGTTCTCCAAACTTCCATATCATTGTTCAGGAATTGTTTCATAGATTTAAGGAATTGTGAAATGCTGCAATTGCTTTTCCTATTTTGGTTTATATTGTATAATTGTGATTTAGAGTTTTTTTTTCATCATTTGTAATTTCCCAAAGTTTGACTTCTTTTGCTCTTTTGATGTTAATATCATTTGTTTATCGTTTGTTTGTCTGTTACTCATAAAATACAATTCGTCACCATTTCATGAGAGTGTCTGTTGAGGCAGAATTTGATGAAGAAGCCAGTGGTAAAGCATTCCCTCATAATATTCAGAAACTATTTACACAAAGGGAAGCAGATTACTCCGAGGACAGACGGTGTTTTTAAATGACCAGCAGTTAGAATAATTGGGAAAGTATGTGTGCAGAATTAAACTGTGGAGAACAATCCATGATTTACTTCAAACTTAAAGACAAACAGTTCTTAAAGTAGGAGATGGATGAATAAAAATAATGAAATGTCCAGTTAATATAATATAGTGATGATTATTATGAACGAGGGACCAGCTTACACAAGCTGCTGCCGATCTCTTTCTCAAACATTAAAGTTCCGTTCAACGGATGTTTTTATGTATTCAATCTGTTTTATTTATTGATTTTTAGGTTTTTTTGTAGTGTTCATGCAGACCCTGACAGTGTGATTGAGTCGGGTCTTTCCTCCCTCCTGAGCATCCGACTCCCAACCAGGTCATGACCGATAGAAAGCTCCGCCCCTTTCTTTACCCAAGTGTCCAAAACGAACAACCTGAAACGACCTCCTGCCAAGCGTGCACTGATGGAGACGTGCACTGATGGAGACCCTTTTTTAACATGGTACTGTGATTAGAACAGATGTCCACCAACAGAACACCACTCGGGTCCAGATCAGATCCGGTCACCCTGCCCCTCCAGGTTCCTCAGACATTGCCCCACGTGGGCATTAAAGTTCCCCCAGAAGGACAAACAGGGTGGCTAAGGTGGGAGTTCAACAGTAAGCCAACATGGTAAACCGGTTTTGATGGATTCAGGTTCAGAACAGAGGAGGTTGGAGGTGCTGAGCCGGGCCACGTCTAGCTAGCTCCTTATGAAGTCCTCAGGCTTCTTCCTTTACCAGAGAGGTGACGTTCCATGACCCAAAAGCCAGATTTCCTGACCCGAGGTCGGTCCGTCTATCACATATCAGATACTGATTTATAGACATGAAGGAGACATGTAAAGACATGCACAGAACCCTGAGGTACACCATGAGTATCGAGGACGTCTGCATCAGCAGCATGAAGCTCTAACACAGATTAAAGCAACATTTTCTGCTTTAGGAGACATTATTCCGTTTTGTCTGTCCAAACATCATCCTAGTTCTGTCAGAGAGCCAGGGCTCAAATGTGCCAAAAGAACACCCAACACCAGTCAGGTGGTGGCCCACTCAGCCACTGGAGCGCAAACAGCGCGCTGATAACCGGACTACAAGTAGCAGCAGAAGAAAAGGCCTGCAGACACTGGACCTACATGGTGTACGATTGCATGCTTGGTATCAAGTCATTCTGAGCTTCATCTTAGATGCTGTTCTCAAAGGTGTCATCTTCAGGCTGCTGGCTCCTCGTGCATATTCATGAGCTTCACCTAAATATCTTCAGCATCTCTGTTGTACATCTTGTAATATCTGAAAGAACTTCATGAGACAAATCTCATTGTTTCTATGTCTGGATGTAGTTCAGCTCTCCGGCTGTCAGGCTTCCCTACAGCTGTTCTAAACACTCAATCATGTCATTAACATTTGGTTCCTGAAGCCCGAGGCCCGTCTCAGCTGCAGAGAGATGCTCGGTCGGGTCCAGGTCAGACCGGATGAGCCGGATGCTCAGTTTAGGAACCAACAGAACATGTCTGCTAAAAGCTTCTTCTCCTTCTTTTTATTCTTTTTTTTTGTGATCACAGCGACCTCATAATTAGGGAGCCACATGCAGCAGCGCCTGAATAATTTACTGCTATGAATCATCAGGTAGCAGCAACTTTAGACTGCCGTGTGGCTTTCAGGCTGCCTCCGTGTGTAACTGAGAGGATGAGCGGCTCTGTGGATGCCGTCTGAAGATGTGGAGACTCTGAGAGCCACCGAGTCCAAACCTCCACCAGAAAGTTTCATTCAGACATCTTAGATGTAGCCTGACCAAAGGTTCATTCTGAAGCAGGAAACATTTCAGACCTGAGGATCATTCTGAAGCTTAAAACATCCAACATAAGAGTTCAAGATTTTCATGAGGATGTTCTGATGTGTTTCTGATTCCATAACATCCAATCACAGATTCATTTCTCCAACTCAGGAGCTTGAACTTCTTCAGAGCTGGAGTCCACATTTCACCTTCAGGGTTATCTGGTCAGTTAGCTCCAGTATTAGCTAGGTTGGTAAAGCTGTTTGGGTTTGGTTCTGCTGAATGTCTTACAGATGTGTCAGAAAAAGCTTCAGTTTGTTGGCATTTGTGAGAATCAGCTTCAACGTTCCAGCAGAGGAATATTGGGTGTTGTGGTGGAGAAGCAGCCGCCTCCTCCCTGGACTCTGATCACAGTGACGTCTGTCAGCAGTCACAAGTTATACTTACCAGTGTCCAGTTCAACACTCATGCAGTATTCATGCCGGTATCGCTTCCCTCCAGCCCAACGGCACACTTGGCCAAACCCGAGTCTTTTTGGCTCCATCTGGCTTTGAACCTCGTTCTGGACTAAGTTAGAGAAATGCTCCTGCTGGGATTCCTTTAGGAGAACGAGAAGCTCCGGGACGGCGGCGTTTGGAGGAAACCTGCAGAGATTTGGACCAGAACAAACTCTAGATTTGCATGGTAAGTACCACCAGAACATTTAAAACAGCATTCACGATCCAGCAATCAGCAGACCAGATCCAGCTTCACAAACGGAAACTTCAAACTTACTTCATGGGTAGAATTGTACATCATTTGTTGAGGAGTAAATCTGCTTCAGCTGAAACGGTCAAACTTCTGGATTGTTTTAAGTCTTTGTGAGTCTTGAGAGGTTTCAGAGTTGGTTCAGATGTTTCAGATGTTTCAGAGATGTTTCAGAGTTGGTTCAGATGTTTCAGAGTTGGTTCAGATGTTTCAGAGTTGGTTCAGAGATGTTTCAGATGTTTCAAATGTTTCAGAGATGGTTCAGAGTTGGTTCAGATGTTTCAAATGTTTCAGAGATGTTTCAGAGTTGGTTCAGATGTTTCAGAGATGTTTCAGAGTTGGTTCAGATGTTTCAAATGTTTCAGAGATGGTTCAGAGATGTTTCAAATGTTTCAGAGATGGTTCAGAGTTGGTTCAACTGTTTCAGAGATGTTTCAGAGATGTTTCAGAGATGTTTCAGAGATGTTTCAGAGTTGGTTCAGATGTTTCAACTGTTTCAGAGATGTTTCAGAGATGTTTCAGAGTTGGTTCAGATGTTTCAGAGTTGGTTCAGATGTTTCAAATGTTTCAGAGATGGTTCAGATGTTTCAGAGTTGGTTCAGATGTTTCTGTATTTTTAATCACCACGACAGGCATTTGAGTCATTTTTCCTGATAAAACGTTATCAAACCATTTTTATTCAAAAGTCCTTTTTTATCTGTTCTCGTTCATTTCTGTTGATTAAATTTGACTGATTAGCTAACTGAATATTTGACACAATGCGTGTGAAACGGATCCTCCTCGGCCGTTTCATCAGGCTCAGCGGTTCTAAATAATTAAGGTCTTCTTTCGAGAGCGTGACATCCCTCTTTAAATATTAGTGTTGTTTCTCTTGGTTCTGATCCGACTCTGATGTTTGGGTTTTATTGGAGGACAGTTTTTAAAATGTTCATCAAATGACTTTTACAGATCAACCAGTGGATGGTTCTGGATCATGAAGCGCAGTAAGAACCGCAGACACAAGGAGGACAAGAACGGAGGTATTCACTCTGACAGATGACTGGTTTCAGGCGGTTTACGGATGCGGAGGGTAACGGATCACATGTTTGATTTGATCAATCATGCGATCCATCGTTCTTAAAATGTTCTCCAGATGAACCTGCCATTTTGGAGACTGAGAACCTGGACAATAACGGCATGTTCCATGGAGGACCGGACCCTGACACCATCTCCCTGGCCTCAGTCACAGCCGTCACAACCAACGTGTCCAACAAGAGGCAAGAACGAGCCGCTTTCAGTGTAGGATTCCCATTGGCCAGTTCCCTGAGAATGCATTTCCTGTTTCTGGATGCTCATTATTCAGGTCCAAACCCGACATCAAGATGGAGCCCAGTTCTGGGAGACCAGTGGACTACCAAGTAAAGCCTGGTCACACCACTGTGGTCATTGTTCTGTGCTCGATGTTAATCCAGTTGCTCTATTGAAGGTCAGTGTGACAGTGATTGAAGCCAGACAGCTGGTGGGACTCAACATGGATCCCATGGTCTGTGTGGAGATTGGAGAGGAGAAGAAGTACACCTCCATGAAGGAATCGACCAACTGCCCTTACTACAACGAGGTGAGAGGATGACGGATAGAAGTTCCTCTATGTTCAGGATTTCTCACTGAGATAGTAAATAACGGCATGAACTCCCTCTGATCTCTCCTCAGTATTTCGTGTTCGACTTCCACGTTCCTCCTTATGTCATGTTTGATAAAATCCTGAAAGTGTCTGTAAGTATTGTCTGTCAAATGCATCATTTTCATCCCAGAGCTTTTCCTGAACTGGATACTCTAGCTAGAGCTAAAGGAAAAAATGCTGCCATGTGGTTTGTGGTCCATTTTATATAATACTGGTGTGAATGCTTTACAGCGTTTACACTATAGAGATTCTCCTTTCTCTACGTCTTTCTACACATAAAAACTCAATCACACTCTCAGTGATTTCAGCATCTTAATATCAAAACGTTCAGCTCGTTCAGCACATTACTGCTTGAATTTTTGGTATTTATAAAGTTTTTAAAATATTGAGCAAAATATGCCTCATAGGAAATGAATGAGAAAGTGTGAAATTTCAAAATGTTAAGCAGATTAACAACAAGCCCTTAAATATATTCATGGGTTATGGTTTCATCTTCATGGTAATTTAAAAAAATTGAGTTAAGCTAATATTTTTAGCAACATGCTAACGTTTTTGACTAATTTGTTATCTACTGTGCTTTCTAGGCTAATTCAGAGATTAGCTTCAATTTAAGCAACAGACTAACTTTTTCGACTAATTTATTTTACTGAGGAATTCTGGGATATTTTGGAGTTTAGCTAGTATTTAAGCAACGAGCTAGCTTTTTGGGCTAATTTGGCCTCTACTAAGGATTTTTGGGGATAATTTGGAGCTTAGCTAGTATTTAAGCAACAAGCTAAATATGTTTGCAAAAATAGCATGTATTTAGGATCTTTAAGCAATTTTACTAAAATGTTTTTAAAAATTTAGGTCAACTTCAGGCTCTTTCAAAGTTCTTTAGAGAAATTTCCAGTCTTTTAGCAATTTTAGCATTTTGCAAATAGCTTTTCCCCTTCAGCAACTAAATAGCGTCACCATTTTCAGCCAAAAGCTTCAGCATCTTCAGAGACTAAAAACATTCACGCCAGCATCATCACAGCTAAAGCAACTTTTCTAGTTTTACTTGTTTTTGTGAAGATTTCAGTTGAACTGATGAAAACACCCACACTGACCTGTATGATGCAGTGCCATGATATGGTGGTGTGCTGTGTTAGCATCACCCACAACAGCTGCCCCATTGTCCATAAGGAGCTAGCATACAGAGCCTGAAATCTGAGTTCAGAGAAGTTCATATGAACTGAGCTATGAGGAGACAGACCTTCAGGAGTTTGAGATGAAAGAGCTGTTAGCTAAACAGACGGTCACTCCTCATTCTTCAGGTAATTCACTCCAAAAATCTTCTTCGGAGCGGAACTCTGGTGGGAACGTTTAAACTGGACGTAGGAACCATCTACTCTCAGCCAGGTAACGTTCACTCTGCTCCAAACCCAACGCAGGCCTGAGACGAGTGAATGAAGGTTTTTATTTTCAACATTTCAACTTATAAATGTCTTCTGATCTCCAGTGCAATCCAGTGTCATAACTTCTTACAGCTATGAGACCCTCCAGCTGAATCTATCTGTCTTTCAGAACATCAGTTTTACCATAAGTGGGCGCTCCTGTCCGACCCTGATGACATCACAGCCGGGGGCAAAGGCTATGTAAAGTGTGACATTGCAGTTGTGGCTAAAGGGGACACCATCAAAACTCCACACAAGGCGAATGAATCGGATGAGGATGACATTGATGGGTAAGAGTATAAAAGGATCTGATGTTTTTAGCATTGCATAGATAAGTTGGGGATAACTCTCTTGTTCCAGCAACCTGTTGCTACCAGAAGGGGTCCCTGCCGAGCGACAGTGGGCTCGGTATTACCTGAAGATCTACAGAGCAGAAGGACTTCCTCGAATGAACACCAGCATCATGGCCAACGTCAAAAAAGCCTTTATTGGAGAAAACAAGGACTTGGTTGACCCTTATGTCCAGGTCCAGTTTGCTGGGCAGAAGGCAAGTTCTAAGCAGAACTCGGCCGTCTCCTGCATTCTGTGGTTGAATTTCTCCGTGGTAACAGTGGCGTGATGTGTGATTGAAGGGAAAGACGTCGGTCCAGAAGAGCTGCTACGAGCCCATCTGGAACGAGCAGATCGTCTTCACTGAGATGTTCCCCCCACTGTGCAGACGCATGAAGATCCAGCTCCGAGACTCAGACAAAGTCAACGACGTTGCCATAGGAACACACTTCTTGGACCTGAGGAACATTTCTAACGATGGAGATAAAGGTGGACACCGCATGACAGCGACTACAGACCGGAGTCCAGCCCTCATTTCCAAAAACCTGCTGCTTTTGTCTGGGATGTTTCAGGTTTTCTGCCCACGCTGGGCCCGGCGTGGGTGAACATGTACGGCTCCACTCGCACCTACACCCTTCTGGACGAGTACCAGGAGCTGAATGACGGGCTCGGGGAGGGCGTGTCCTTCCGGGCGCGCCTGCTTATCAGTCTGGGGGTGGAGATCTTGGACACATCCTCTCCTGAAATCAGCAGCTCCACCGAGGTCCAGGTGGAGGGGGTGCCCAACATCTCAGAGGTGGGTCCCTGCCTGAATGAGCCGAGCAGTCCATTGTTCCTTTGCTGGCAGGTCATATTCCGCTGCGATTATCCTCAATTATTAATGATCCCAGTTTAGCCACGCTGATGCATTATTAAGTCCTACCTGCATTATACTGACTTCTCTTTGTTTTTTTGGGAGGGGGGTTCACAGAAAGTCATAGCTCTGTCAGCTTAAACACTCACACCTTTTCTACAGAGCGCCACAGGAAAAGTGGACGAATTTTTCCTCTTTGGTTCCTTCCTGGAGGCTACGATGATTGACAGGAAAATCGGTGATAAGCCGATCAACTTTGAGGTCACCATAGGTAACTGTGTTGAACTGGCATCAGCTTAAGGAGATGGTGCTCCAGCTAACACCAGCACTGCTGCTTTTCCAGGTTACTATGGAAACGAGATTGATGGAGCTCTCCAACCGAAAACGAAGGGGGAAAGGGGCAAAGATAAGGGGGACGAGGAGGAGACGGAGCTGATCCACAACTCCAGTGAGGAAGAGATGGATGACGATGGAGACCTGACCTCAGTGGCAACCACCCCCCCCATGAAGCCTGTCATCACTGACCGGTCAGGCCACACCTACAGAGCAAGAAAACGCGGCGTCTCTGTACAGAGAGGCTTCATGTTGTAGAAAATTTCATCCTGAGAACGAGATAACGTCAGGACGCACAGACGGCTCTTCTGTGATCAGAACATCACTACAGGATTTCATAAAACGTCCATATTTTACTTTAAAAGATAAAACCTGAATGGAACTCCATTTTTCTGAATTCCAACATTGTTTGTTCTCATCAGCTGAAAACTTAAACGAGAAAAATGTAAGAAAAATCAAAGTTTTAACTATCCAACAGCATTAGGGAAAAAACCTCTGAGTGATACTGTTGACAGTCTCCGAGGCATGACCACGGCGGTGTGGTCAGATAAACTGTCCTCCCAGCATCAGGAGGTCCGTCTGCTTCAGCTGGTGAGGGTTCTAGACCCGACAGAATCACTGGTTCTGGTCATGTTACACCATACGACATGGTGGTTCTAGAAACAGTTCTAACACGTCATGGAGGCCAAACTAAAAGCATGTAGTAAAAGTATGTTCACGCCCCATGAACTTCTGATGTTTTCAACAACGTGGATCTGTAAGTCCCATTGGTAAACCACATCGCTTCACCTGTTTTAAAAAGTGTTGGTCAGTTTTCTCACCACACAAGTAGAAATGTAAAGTGGGCAGCATAATAAACCAAGCACAGACCCATGTGGTCCAGCTAGGACTCCTCTGATGTGGGATGCAGACCCAGTATTTACACAGACCGGATCAGTCTAGTTCCTGATCAACTGTGTGAAATGCGACTGACACCAAAACAAGAGCCAATGTGGAGTTTGTTACTTCTTGGAAACATGATAAAACAGAACTCTTTGTTGTCTTCACAGGAACTACTTTCACCTGCCCTACTTTGAAAGGAAGCCCTGCATCTACATTAAAAGCTGGTGGCAGGATCAGAAAAGGAGGCTGTACAATTCTAACATCATTGACAACATTGCTGATAAACTGGTGAGTCGAACATTTCTCCAGCTGAAATAAAAACGCATGAAGGCGAGTCTGAATCTCCTCTGTTTTCAGGAGGATGGACTGAACGATGTCCATGAGATCATCAAAACGGAGAAGGCCTATCCTGAGCGCAGGCTGCGAGGAGTTCTAGAGGAGCTCAGCCAGGGATGCAGGTCTGCCAACACAAAAATTTATTCTATGCTGACATGTCAGTAAATGCATGTAAATGCTGACAGAAACATCTATTCCAGCCAGTTTCTGACACTAGCAAACAAAGACCAGAACCAGTCTGGAAGAACCAAACTGGACAAAGAGAGGCTGAAGCTGTGTCTGTCAGAAGTGGTATGCTGTTTGGAACTACCTCCAGATGTTTCGTTTCTCCAGAAGTTCTTGTGTTTGTAATGGTTACCTGTGGTTTTAGGAAGCCATAGGTGTGCAGGCCAAGGCCATGAGGTCCCAGGTCAAGAAAAGCACCGTCAGAGACAAACTCAAACTTTCCCAGAACTTCCTTTCGAAGCTGCGCTTCCTGGCTGATGAGGTACGATCTGCTCGCTTCAGGCGGAAGCTTCTTCATCAGCGGGTTTCATTCTTCGATACTCTCGTCTTTGCAGCCACAGCACAGCGTTCCGGATGTTTTCATATGGATGATAAGTAATGGCAAGCGTATTGCGTATGCCCGGATCCCATCCAAAGACATTCTGTACTCCAGCATAGACGAGGAAAAGGGGAAGGACTGTGGAAAAGTCAAAACCATTTTCCTAAGAGTGAGTTTTCTCCTGAAAGTCTTTGGTTCTGCGTTTCGCTGACTCTGCAAAAACCATTTTTATCTATTCACTGCAGATCCCTGGAAAAAAAGGTTTTGGGCCTGCTGGATGGACTGTACAGAGCAAGATAGAGATTTACCTGTGGCTGGGTCTGAACAGGCAGCGTAAAGACTACCTCAGTGGTCTGCCAAACGGCTTTGAGGAGAACAAGCTGTCTAAAGGGCCCGGCCTGCCGTCCACGCCTCCTATCAGCCTGACCTATATGAGTACGGAGATCAGACTTATGTTTGACAGAAGCTGATGATGCATAAGCTGTATTCCTTTAGGCTGTTCGCAGTATAAAAGTAAGACAGGAACACAGTGTTGACCAACACGGACGTGTTTTTCTGATAAGTCAGTTTGTTATCAGCCATTGCAGAGTCATGCGTTCATGTCAAAGATTTGGCTGATGGTTTGTGATACATGCCCTTTTAAAGGCAATCTGGTTGTGACCAGACCTGGTCTGCAATCAGAAACGTCCAGAGCAGTATGCAATTAAAACATTAAAACATTAATAAATAGCTGTCAAAAGTTGGATCAAAGTTTTACGGAGCTACAGGTGTCCAGCAGCATGCATGCTGACCAACCAGCGAGCAGTAGAATTAGGCAGATTATATGGCAGTTGGGGTGTTCCCTTTCTGTGTACAAACTAATAGTAAAAGGAGTCCACAATTGGGTCCAGGCCCAGTCACACGTCAGGAGGGAGGGAGCATGCTAATCCTTTTATGGCTTCAAATGATCATGGAGGTGTAGCTAATGCTCCAACTGGCTGTACCATGTGTGTCCTTCTGGATGTTTTGTCCAATCTATGATGTTAACCTGTCTCTCCTCTAGTCACGAAATACCTGGACTAATCATTTCCTCAAAAGTCACAATAAGACGGTTCTTTTATCAGAGTTTGCTTCATCAGTATAATCTTAAAGCATTAAATGTATGTTAAAAGTAGCATAACAATATGTATAAAGATAAGTACTGGGGGACCCCACAGTAGGAAACCACTAAGAACCCCGAGGCAGGATGGAAGGGTCAGAGGAAGCTTTAATCCACATGCACTGGTTGGTTCCTGAAGCAGTGGTCCAAAAAAACAGCACAAAACCTGGAAACGACCCCAAACGTTCAACAGAAAACTCAAAGGAAGGTCTTCAGAAACACAGAAAACAATCAACAGGAATGTGAACAGCTGCCAGGACGCACAGCGCTCTGCAGAGACACAAACACAGACAGGAACCGAACCTGTGACCAACTGGGTGTAAGTCAGAACCCTGAGGGTCTCCGCGGCTAACTTTAGTAGCAACAGCTGCTCATGTGTAACTTAAGTCTTTCTGGAGAAGATGGTGATCAATTCTTTTCAACAGGCTCCTGAAAATGACTGAGCCCACCTGAGCAGCAGGTTTGATTGTAGATTAAACATGGAATCAATTTTAGAAAACTGATGTGAAATCTCCTAAAGATTTCGGTTGAGGGTCCATAATGATGCCTGTTTCTGAATGTGTCCTCAGTGAAGCAGATCTTCCAGCTGAGGGTCCACATGTACCAGGCTCGCAGCCTGTTTGCTGCTGACAGCACGGGTCTGTCTGACCCCTTTGCCCGAGTCTTCTTCTCCACTCAGAGCCAGGTCACCGAGGTGAGTTGACTTTAGGTCTGAACCAGCAGAATCGGACTCCCTGAGGATCCCAGAGTTCTGGTTTTGTTGCAGGTGCTGGCAGAAACTCTCTGCCCAACTTGGGACCAGCTGCTGGTTTTTGAGAATGTGGAGCTGTTTGGAGAGGCTGCCGAGCTGAGAGATGACCCTCCCATTATTGTCATAGAAATCTATGATCAAGACACAGTGGTGAGACTCTCTTCCAAGAGAATCTAACGGCCTTACAGTTACACTCTTCTAGAGGAGACGGTTCATCTTTCGCCAGCTGTTAATCAAATGTTTTTCATTTCTAAGTGCTTGGTATTTGTGTCAACATGACTCTCCTGAGAAAACATAATTGCTGACTGAGATTTCATGTTTGCTCTGGACAATAACACCCTTGTTTTGGACGGCCCTGTGGATAAGTAGAGTGTGGATTTGCTTGTTGTATGGTAGCGACGCTGTAATGTGTGCAGAGCAGAGAAAGGCATGCAAGAGGAATACAGAACGGCAGACTTCTTATCCCTGTTGCATTCCTTTAAAAGATTGTTTGAGGGTTTTTCACCAAAGGGGAATTTAACCACTAACTGCAAGAAAGATCTTGTTGCGAAGAGGTCCATCTGTTTTGCAGTTCACTGGTTATTGTAGGGATGTTGCTGCTTGCTTTGGGGTCTCTGTTTCCGTCTTTCTTTACTAATGAAACGTGCTGCTGCAGCCATGTTTCTTCCCGATCTTACTCCTCCGTTTCTAAATACCTATGATGTTAGCGGTGCTTTTCTGATCCTGGAACACTCTTGTAAAGTTAAGAGCAGATTTCAGGCTGGGCTGTGTGTAACCTACTCCTAGGGTAAGGCCGACTTTATGGGGAGAACCTTTGCCAAGCCTGTGGTCAAGATGGCTGATGAGCACTATGGTCCACCACGCTTCCCCCCCCAGCTGGAGTACTACCAGATCTATCGTGGGAACTGTGCAGCTGGAGAAATGCTGGCAGCCTTTGAGCTGCTGCAGGTCAGCTTGCTCCTGAACTCCCGCTATCCTTTGATTTCATCCTTTTTATTCACGTTGATTTGTTTCTCCTCCTAGATTGGCCCCAATGGAAAAGCTGATCTCCCCCCCATCGATGGTCCAACAGACATGGATCGTGGCCCAATCCTTCCAGTGCCGCTTGGTATCAGACCAGTCCTCAGCAAGTACAGGATTGAGGTGCTTTTTCCTACAGAAAGACCTCAATGTTTCAGCAGAAACCCGTTACATATGATTCGGGTTAAACTGCTTTTCCTGCAGGTTTTGTTTTGGGGTCTGAGAGACTTGAAGAGGGTGAACCTTGCTCAGGTGGACCGGCCTCGAGTAGATATTGAATGTGCCGGGAAAGGAGTTCAGTCCGCTCTCATCCCCAACTTCAAGAAGAACCCCAACTTCAGCACCCTTGTCAAGTGGTTTGAAGTGGTACGCTCTTTTCACAGTTCTACCCCCAGAATTCACACAGGTCTCCAACAAGAACAAGAACCCACTTCTGAATGTTCTCCATCAGGATTTGCCTGAGAATGAGTTACTTCACCCCCCGTTGAACATTCGCGTGGTGGACTGCAGAGCTTTTGGACGATATACTTTGGTTGGTTCCAACGCTGTCAGTAGCCTCAGGAAGTTCATCTACAGGGGACAGGACAAGCAGGCGAACAGCTGGTCAACCACAGGTATGCCTGCAGCTCCTCAACAGAGACTTCCTCCAGACTGAAACCACCAACACTTGAGGGAGTCCAGTGCCTCAAACACCTGTTTGTGTTTCAGAAGAAATTATCGTTGTCAGCATGGAGCAAGAACCTGCCTTTAAGAAGATGGAGACTGTCGTCAAACTGGACTCGGTACGTTGATGTAAAACAACCAGGACTAAGTGATAAACTAGAATGGGCGGGGCCTGTCTACACACACACTCTATAGTTACACACACACTTGTTGGCCAAAATAGTCTCTACATTTAAACTAAACATACTCACAAGTACTATACATATACTACACATGTACTTAATTCAACTGTAACAGCAGCTCACACACTCCATCATACAAACCCATTCAGTTATTCCTTCCTAACAAAACTTAGGGGAAGTAGAAATCATGATAAACTGCTAAAGAGTGAACGTGAATTCAACATAAAGGTTTGTAAAACCTCCAACTTCATCAGCAGTCAGGAACTGGTGGTGTACGACCCAAAAGGGTTAGGACCCAGTAGGGCTAGGATCCAGTAGGATTAGGACCCGGTAGGGCTAGGACCCGGTAGGATTAGGACCTGGTAGGGCTAAGACCCAGTAGGGCCAGGACCCAGTAGGGCTAGGATCCAGTAGGATTAGGACCTGGCAGGGCTAGGACCCAGTAGGGATAGGGTTAGGAGACCAGGCTTGGTGGTAGACATTGAATAAGCTTCAACATGACAAATCCAAATGAACAACAAAATAAGGTGACAAAGCAGATGACCTGAGCATGAATAACTGCAAACCAGACCCTAAATAGACTGAAGGTCATTCACTTAATGAAAACAGCCGTGGATGATCCACTTGAACCTGCTGAGACTGATAAGGAAAACAGAACACGACAAAAACCAAAGAAGCTTCACATCAGTGTCATACATTCTGAGCTGTAGTTATTCAGTTTAATATGAATAATGTTCCTCAAGAGTCCACTTACAAAATCTGACATTGTTGTTTTAAAGTAAATTTGTGGTGTGTCTTCTTTTGAACTTCTTCAGTTTTTCTCCTCAGATCGTCTCAGTAAAGTTTTTCTATAATCTGTATTAGTTTTCTTTAAGTTAGGGTTCAGAGGATGTGTAAAATCCTGTAATGTTTGACTGTGATGACTGACATGTGTCTGTAAATGTGGCTGATGTGTGATACGACCTGCCTCTGCAGTGCTCTGAAGCTGTTGTCAAAGTGGAGGTAAGACCAGGAAATTTGAAAATGATCTGATCCCTGGAAGCTTTACTGAAACATCTGTAATGATGGAAGGATGATGACAAGGATGAAAAGGGCAAAAAGAAGAAGAGGAAGAAGTTGGACGAACCTGAAGAGGAGGAACTGGATGAGAGTATGCTGGACTGGTGGTCCAAGTACTTTGCCTCCATTGAAACGCTGACAGAGGTGAGCAGAAACTCTTCATCTCCTCCATGAAGTCAGCTTGTTGATGAGAGACGAACAAGTTTTTACTCTTTCAGGCACTCAAGTCTCAGGAAGCGGCTCTGTCCGACTCGGAGGATAAGGAAGACATGGACTTAGCAGATGGAGGAGGTGATGCTTTATTTTTGTGGCGTCCCCCAGTGGAGCAGCTTGTGGTCCTAGCATGTGTCTGTACCCAACCGGCAAGACCAAGTGGCCCCATTTGGTTTAAAAGGGGGTTTCTGCAGTCTCTGTGGTGGCCCCACCTGTGTTTGCCCACATTGGTTTAAGTCGGTACTCAGTGGGTTTGCTTGCTATGCCAGCCAGCTGCCTGGTGGACAGTGTAGCGAGCTAGCGATCCAAACCCATTCGGGGCCCAGATTTTCAACCCTTTTAAACCATATGGGGTCCAGTTGGCCATGCTGCAGCGTAGTCACGCTCGCATGCCTTTGTTTCCTCAGACATTAAACCCGATGATGGTCCTGTGAAAAGCAACAGGAAAGGAAAAACAAAGAAGGACAAGAAGAAAGCCGGCTTTGATGCCTTTGGGAGAAAAAAGCCAAAGCTGGATGAGTTAAAGGTCTTGAAGAGTTTCCTGTCAAATGTCCTTATGGTTTGGGTAAAAGTTGAAGACCTGACTCAATGTTTTGTCTGTTCTCAAACAAGGTTTATCCCAAAGAATTGGAAAGTGAGTTTGATAACTTCGAGGACTGGCTGCACACTTTCTACCTGTTCAGAGGAAAAGCAGGTGATGATGACGACCAGACTGTGACGGATGAAGACCGGATTGTCGGGAAGTTCAAAGTAAGAGACCACCAAGATGTTCAACAAGTGACAATAAGTTTACACTGAAGTTTTCTTACAGTCTTTTACTTACTGATGCAGGGCTCCCTGTGCATGTACAAAGTGTCAGATGACACGCCCAGAGACATGAGT
Source organism: Oryzias melastigma (assembly GCF_002922805.2). Taxonomy (NCBI): domain Eukaryota; kingdom Metazoa; phylum Chordata; class Actinopteri; order Beloniformes; family Adrianichthyidae; genus Oryzias; species Oryzias melastigma. The sequence continues at coordinate 297,373 of NW_023416892.1, read as the reverse complement.
TTTGATTCCAACATGGGAATGTTTCAAAACATTCCCAACAATGATCCAGTAAACGTCCTGGTCCGCATCTATGTAGTCAGGGTAAGCTGGAAACACCGACCCCCGGACTGCCGACAATTCTGGATTTTCATCATAATAAAAATGACTGTTTTTGCAGGCGACCGATCTGCATCCAGCAGACATAAACGGGAAAGCGGATCCCTACATTGCAATCAGACTAGGAAAAACAGAGATCAAGGATAAGGAAAACTACATTTCCAAACAGCTAAACCCTTTGTTTGGAAAGTAAGTCCCTGAAAATGAAAAAAAAAAAAAAATGAAAATGTCTGAAAAAGAATTTACTCTGCAAGATCATTATTTTTAATTCAGAGACAGAAAACCCAAAAGTATGAAGACTTGTTTTTTGCTTCATGCATCTCTTTGCATCTGCCATGTAAACGACAACATTTAACAAAGGACTGTAACTGTGAATTCCTGTTAAAGTTTATTAGCTAGCTTGAGTTTGTAGCCGTGTGAAAGGCTGCTCATTGCTGTGTCGTCAGGTCTTTTGATGTGGAGGCCACCTTCCCGATGGACTCTACACTGACGGTGTCCATCTATGACTGGGACCTGGTGGGAACTGATGATCTGATTGGAGAAACCAAGATCGACTTGGAGAACCGCTTCTACAGCAAACACAGAGCCACGTGTGGTGTTGGAAACAAGTACTCCATGTAAGAATGAGTCCAGACCTCCCAATCTGAACCCTAATCCAGACCTGCCCAGGCGGAAAAAGTAGCAGGAGTTTTATAATTCAGGGTCAGAAACAAGGTTCATTCTCACTATTCTTTACATGTGCACCAGAGACAAAGCTTACCCTGATCCTCTGCAGCCCATGTGTAATGGGGATGTTGCTCCAAATCATCAGAACCTGAACCCAGAACCTCAGGACAGAACCGTTTTTGTGAAACTCGTTCTGCTTATGATGTTCTGGGAACTTCACATGTTTGCATCTACAAATGTCCTCCCACCATGACAGTAGAACGTTGAGCATTCAAATTTATTTTGATGGACAGACATTGAAACTGTTGAGTGAACAGAAATGTTTGTTTCTTCAGTCATGGCTACAATGTGTGGCGGGACCCGATGAAACCAACACAAATCCTGGCTAAACTGTGCAAGGACGGGAAGCTGGACGGACCACACTACGGCCCTGGAGGAAGAGTCAAAGTGGAGAACCGGGTCTTCATGGCGCCCACTGAGATTGAGGATGAAAACGGTATTCTACTGTCTTTCTGCTTTGAAATTCTTCTTCATTGGTATTGGTGCCAGTGTCCCCATAAAGACACATGGCGGATGTTTTCCAGGTTTGAAGAAGAAGACGGATGAACATCTCGCTCTGTGCGTTCTGACCCACTGGGAGGAAATCCCACGAGTTGGCTGCAAACTTGTCCCTGAACACGTGGAGACTAGACCCCTGCTCCACCCTGACAAGCCAGGAATCGAGCAAGTATGTGGATGCACAGAAGAGAAACCTCGTCACAAGGAAGCCACAGAATAAAAAAACATGTTTTCTTGTCCTTTTGAACTTGTGCAGGGCAGAATTGAGCTGTGGGTGGACATGTTCCCCAAAGAAATGACTGCACCTGGTCCCGCACTTGACATTTCCCCAAGGAAACCCAAGAAGTAAGGCCACAGACCCCCAGAAAGTATAAACGTGTTCCTGAAAAGGCACAGGTCCATGTCAGGAGTGTTGCCAGTTCTCATCCATTCCATCATTGTTGTAACCGTTCTGTGTACAGTATGGAGGAGTTCAGAATCAATACAACTACAGGAACCTGTTGTTGTTCTGAACTAGACTCCTATCATGAACCTTCCGCCACCATGCATGTCTCCAAACCTGTGCAAATGTCTACATTTTGGTTTCATCTCTAAGAAGAACTAATTCTACTTACATCAAACTTAGATGTGAGTCTGTCTCCAGAGAGCTTCTGCAGAACCCTCCAAAAGGCTTTAAAGCCAGCAGCCGTGTGGTGAAGGTAACCTTCCCACAGCCTGTTCCTTCTCAGAGTTTGTGAGGAGCAGATGATGCTGTGAGAGCTTACATGGAAACCATCGAACATGAGCAGCTCAGGATGATCCACATCTTCTGTCTGCAGGTTTGAGCTGAGGGTGATCATCTGGAACACAGACGAGGTCGTTCTTGAAGACGACGATATCTTCACAGGAGAAAAATCAAGTGATATCTTCGTCCGAGGGTAGTTAGCATTCAAAGACACAAATACCAGTTGAATTTTCCAGAGAAAACTGTGACACATTGACTTGTTTGTCTTTAAAGCTGGCTGAAAGGACAGCAGGAGGACAAGCAGGACACTGACGTACACTATCACTCCATCACTGGGGAGGGAAACTTCAACTGGCGCTTTGTCTATCCCTTCGATTACCTAATGGCTGAGGAGAAGATCGTCATCTCAAAGAAGGAGTCCATGTTTGCCTGGGATGAGACCGAGTACAAGATTCCGCCTCGGCTTAACCTACAAGTGTGGGATGCCGACCATTTCTCAGCAGATGATTTCCTGGGTACGGATAACAGAACTTCCTTGAAAAGTCAAACTGATGGACACGTTTCGAGGTTTACTGATTCATCTCAATGACTGTCTCCATAGGTGCAATCGAGCTCGACCTGAACCGCTTCCCTCGTGGAGCAAAGACTCCCAAGCAGTGCAGCATCGAGATGGTGACCAACGAAGCTGAGATGCCCATGGTGTCCATCTTCAAGCAGAAGAGGATCAAAGGCTGGTGGCCTTTTGTGGCCCGAAATGAAGAGGACGAGTTTGAGCTCACGGTGAGTCGAAGCACCTCCAAACCAAGACCCCATCTTGAAGTGAAAACATGATGAAGGAAATGGTGATGTTAGTCTAACATTTGCTGAGGAGCACTAAAGCACAGCTGAGAAGATAACAGATTTAATCCCCAGATAAATTATTAACATTTGCCAGCTGTTTATTTATTGACAAGGATCATGTGACTTTTTTTTAAAACTTGTTTTGCTTTAATTACAGTTGTTTCAAACCTGAAGATTATTGTCACAAGTCACTCCAGTCAGTCCCTGGTAACCAGGAATAACTAGATTAAAAGAAACCAGAATAATCAAGTAACTACTAACCAGATTAAGTAACCAGTTTAAAAAAATATTAAATTATCACATTAAATAACAGGATTCCATAACCAGATTAAGTAACCAGATAAAATTATTGTATTAAGTAACTTGTTTCAGTAACTAGATTAAATAGGAACATGAAGTAAAATCCAGCTCTTTCACATCTGGGGGTGTCTGTCCCTGCAGGGCAAAGTGGAAGCTGAGCTGCATCTTCTGACAGGAGAGGAGGCGGAGAAAAGTCCGGCAGGGGAGGGACGCAACGAGCCAGAGCCGCTGGAGAAACCCAAGTATGGAGATTTTCCTTTGAGGGCTGTCTTTCTTTTTGCGATCTACAGAAGACCCGGCTGGACTTCTGCTGAACTCTGATAAAACACGCCCTTAGTATCATAACATCTGTTCATGTCTCTGCCCCCCAGCCGTCCAGATGTGGCACTGCTCTGGTTTCTCATCCCCCTCAAAGCAGCAAAGCACCTGGTGTGCGACCAGTACAGGTGGCTGACAATCAAGATTGTGACGGCTCTCCTGCTGCTCGCCATCCTGGGTCTGTTCCTGTACAACATGCCGGGCTACATGGTGAAGAAGATGCTGGGGGCTTGAAGACAAAGTTAGAACAGGGTGTTCTTTTTTTAGGGGGTTGTGATCGTCTTTTTCAGGATTAACGTTCTGGGTCCAGATATTTTAAAGATTCTGATACAAAGAAAAACACACAAAAAAACAGAGGTCAATAATAGTTTGATAGTCCAATTCTTTAAGGGGACGTATTTACAAGTTCTGAGCTGCATGATCATAAATGAATTCCAAAAGTATATCATAAATTTTACACTCTCACATTCAAGTTTTACAAACTTATCTTCAATCTAAACTGTAGATCAAGGGTAAGCCTGTTATGACTTGTGAATTCCTCTGAAATGAGCATTTCAGTCTTACTAAGTTACTGATAGAATCTCTGACAGTCAAAAAAAGAGAATTGACCAAACCATGTCTTGGTAGATCGTCTGTATGATAGAGTGTCTGTTTGATAGAGTGTCTGTATAATAGAGTGTCTGTATGGTAGAGCGTCTGTGTGGTAGAGCGTCTGTGTGGTAGAGCGTCTGTGTGGTAGAGTGTCTGTTTGATAGAGTGTCTGTATGGTAGAGCGTCTGTATGGTAGAGCGTCTGTGTGGTAGAGCGTCTGTGTGGTAGAGCGTCTGTATAATAGAGCGTCTGTGTGGTAGAGCGTCTGTGTGGTAGAGCGTCTGTGTGGTAGAGCGTCTGTACGGTAGGGCGTCTGTATAATAGAGCGTCTGTGTGATAGAGCGCCTGTGTAATAGAGCGTCTGTGTGGTAGAGCGTCTGTGTGGTAGAGTGTCTGTATGATAGAGTGTCTGTATGGTAGAGTGTCTGTATGGTAGAGCGTCTGTACGGTAGAGCGTCTGTGTGGTAGAGCGCCTGTGTAATAGAGCGTCTGTTTGGTAGAGCGTCTATGTAATAGAGCATCTGTATGGTAGAGCGTCTGTACGGTAGAGCGTCTGTGTGGTAGAGCACCTGTGTAATAGAGCGTCTGTGTGGTAGAGCGCCTGTGTAATAGAGCGTCTGTTTGGTAGAGCGTCTGTGTAATAGAGCATCTGTATGGTAGAGTGTCTGTACGGTAGAGCGTCTGTGTGGTAGAGCACCTGTGTAATAGAGCGTCTGTGTATTAGAGCGTCTGTGTGGTAGAGCGTCTGTGTGGTAGAGCGTCTGTACGGTAGAGCGTCTTGGACAGGAACTCTGTAACCTCTGGTGGTCTGCTACATTTTAACCCCAACAGTTTAACTAAAGGAAGGCGTCGTAATATTCCTGAGTTCCCGTTTACCAATGTGTACAAATCTGGATTGTATCTGTTGACTGTGTTGTTCTGCTGAAGGTTAGAGTTCATTGTTCATGTTGCGTTTTTCTGTCTTAGAAAATGAACTTTTTGTTGTGGTGTTTCAAGTTTTGTCTAAAAAGATGTGAGGACTCATTTCAGAGTTCAGGTTTTTGCTTGCTCCTGGTTTTGTGTTTGATATGTGTAATTTGTGAATAAAATTCCTCCCGGACCATTCAGACTTCATGTGCATGTGTGCGTGCAGGAGCATGCCGCTCATCCCAGGTTACCAGCATAAGACAGATAAGATAGTCCTTTATTCGTCCCACGGTGGGGAAATTTCAGGGTTACGGCAGCATTGCAAATACAAAAATTGGACAATATACATATTTACAAAGAGAGCAAAGTAATTATGCAGAGATACAAAATACAAAAAAAAAGAAAAGAAAAGATGAAAGAAGAAGCAATTGCACTGTGGATATGATTTATGTTACAGAAATTGCACAATGTATTTTTAAAGTGGCTTGGATTGAGTATAAATAATAAAGTGACTGATGGCATCAACATCTCAGCAAACGGATCACTAGCAGCAGCTCCGGTTGTACAGTCTCACTGCAGCAGGTAGGAATGACCTGCGATGTCGCTCGTTCAGACACCTGGGTGGATCAGTCTGTGGCTGAAAGAGCTGGTTAGAGCCAGCACCGTGTCACAAAGGGGATGAGCGTCGTTCCTCATCAAGGATGAGAGCTTGGCTACCATCCTCCCTTCCCCCACCTCCTGCACAGACTGAAGGCCAGCCCCAGAACGGAGCTGGCCTTCCTCACCAGCTTCTCCAGCTTCTTCATGTCTGCTGAGGAGATGCTGCTGCACCAGCAGACCACTCCATAAAGGATGGCTGATGCCACTACGGAGTCATAGAAGGTCTTTAGGAGTGGTCCCTGGACTCCAAAGGACCTCAATCTCTGCAGCAGGAAGAGTCTGCTCTGCCCTTTTTTGTAGAGTGCGTTGGTGTTATTGGACCAGTCCAGCTTATTGTTCAGGTGAACACCCAGGTACTTGTAGGACTCCACTCTCTCAATGTCCCTTCCCTTGATGTCCACCGCCGTTAGTGCAGAGTGGGAGTGCCTCAGGAAATCCACCACCAGCTCCTTTGTTTCTCCTGCATTAATCTGCAGGTGGTTCCGCTGGCACCAATCCACAAAGCTCTGGATCACAGCTCTGTACTCTCTGTCATTGTCATCCTGGATCAAGCCGACAATGGCAGAGTCATCCGAGAACTTCTGCAGATGAACGGATCCGGTGTTGTGTGTGAAGTCCGCAGTGTAGGCAGTGAACAGAAACGGAGCCAGAACTGTTCCCTGCGGGGCTCCCGTGTTGCAGACGACCATGTCAGACTCACAGCGGTCAGCCCTCACATACTGCAGACGGTGTGAGAGATAATCCAGAATCCATGCACACAGATGTTGGTCCACGCCCATGTTCTCCAGCTTATCCCTCAGGAGTGATGGTTGGATGGTGTTGAAAGCACTGGAGAAGTCAAAGAACGTGACTCTCACAGTGCTCCCAGTGTTGTCCAGGTGAGACAGGGCTCTGTTCAGGAGGAAGATGACAGCATCCTCGACGCCGATGCCTGGCTGGTAGGCGAACTGCAGGGGGTCCATTGACTGACTCACCATAGGACGAAGATGAGTGAGCACCAGCCTCTCCATCGTCTTCATCAGATGAGAGGTCAGCGCCACCGGTCTGTAGTCCTTGAAGTCAGTCGGGCGAGATGTTTTTGGTACCGGTACCACGCAGGATGTCTTCCACAGTTGTGGCACTTTCCCCAGCTTCAGGCTCAGACTGAACAGGAACAGCATAACGCTGCTCAGTTCATCCGCACAGGTTTTAAGTAGCCTGGAGCTGATGCCATCTGGGCCCGCTGCCTTTCTGGCCTTGGTTTGGCGGAGCTGCTTCCTCACCTGGGCTTCTGTGAGGGGGGGTGTGGGGGGTGGTGGTGGCAGGGGGATGGGTGCTGTGCAGTCAGAGCTGCTGGTGGAATGGCTCACAGTGGGGGTAGAAGTTGTTGATGATGATTGCAGCAGTGGAGACAGGGTAGGGGTGTGAATCTGCTCAAATCTGTTGAAGAACAGATTCAGGTCGTTCACCCACGTCTGGTCCCCCTCAGCTGGAGTGCTGGGCTCCTGGTATCCAGTGATGGTTCTCAGTCCCCTCCACACTCCACTGATGTTCTGCTGCAGCTGGTCCTCCATCTTCCTCCTCCTTTCCTTGTGTGATGTTCCTCCTCAGCTCCTTCTCCACAGCTTTCAGCTCCTCCTTGTTGCCTGATTTAAAAGCCCTCTTCTTCTCCTTCAGGAGAGCCTTTATTTCAGGATTTATCCAGGGTTTGTTATTAGAGAAACACCATACAGTCCTGGTGGGTACAGTGTTCTCCACACATAAGTTGATATAATCCGTTATACAGTCCGTTATACAGTCGATGTCCTCCCCATGTGGACTGTACAATTCCTCCCACACAGTCGTGTCGAAACAGTCTTTCAGAGCCTCTTCAGTCTCCTTCGACCATGTCTTCACTGTGCGGGAGACAGCTGGTTGCCTGCATACAAGTGGTTTGTATACAGGCAGGAGATGAACCAGGTTATGGTCAGATCTTCCCAGGGGGGGGAGGGCAGTTGAGGTGTATGCCCCCTTGGAGTTGACATACAGGAGGTCCAGGATTTTATTCTCTCTGGTGGGACATGAGACGTACTGGGTGAATGTTGGAAGAGTGGATGGTGGAGGGGCATGATTGAAGTCTCCAGAGATGAGGAGAAGGGCATCTGGGCTCTGTGTCTGGAGTCTGTTGACCACAGAGTGCAGGACATCACATGCAGCTTCGCCGTTAGCAGAGGGGGGGACGTACGCAGCTATCGCGATAACGGTCTCATGCTAACGGCTAACAGTTCAATGTCCTCCTAACAGATCTGCTCTTTAACAGTGATGTGGCTGGATTTACACCATCTGTTGTTGACAAATACTGCCAGTCCTCCTCCTTTCCTCCTCTCCGTCGTCCTGTCCGCTCGCGTCATCTGCAATCCGTCCAGAGCCACGGCGGTGTCCGGTGTTAGTGCTGTTAGCCATGTTTCTGTAAACACCATGATGCTAGCTTGCCGGAATTCCCTCTGATGCCGGGCGAGCGCTGTTAGCTCATCCATCTTATTAGGAAGAGATCTCACGTTTCCCGTAACGATGGACGGCAGAGTGGATCTGTAGCGTATCCTTTTGACTCGGCACAGAGCTCCAGCTCGGGTCCCCCGTCCTCTTCTCCTTAGTTTCCGGGGGACGTCAGGTTTTTCCCTGTTAGCATCGGTGCGTTGCGGAATGCTAACAGCTGGTCCCTGGTGTAAACAATGGGTCCTTGGCCGTGTGCGGGGTTCCCAGTCACGCGAGTAAACATTGTTGAAAATAGTAAAAAAAAGCAGTGCAAACTTCACTATTTCCCTCTCCATGATGCAGTGCTCCAATTCACAAAAATACACACAAGAAAGAATAGATAAAAAGTGGGTAAAAACAGAAATAATACATTAAGAGGTTACGACGTAACTGGAGCTGCTGTGACAGGCTGCCACTCGGGCGGCGCCCGAGTCTTTAAGCCCATGCTCTACCTTTTAACAGGCAGCAATGACATCAAGCTCAAAGTGGTGAAGACTAATCTTCAAGTTTTCATTCAAACTGACTGCAGCGTTTTGGAGCATCTGGAGGTTCTGCAGAAGTTACAGACCATGATGGTAAAGAACTTCCAGCAGAAAGAAAGACGAGAACTCGTTTCTCTGTCATTCTGATCCCGGATGGACCTGAAGACGAACCTCCTGTGGAGATGAACGAAGGACGTTCCACATTTAGGTGAGAGTTTAAGGTCTTCTCTATGAATGACTCCCCGGTTTCTCACAGTGGGACTCAGGGCCAGCACTGGGGATAAGCGGCCGCTAAGGGCGCCGTCTGCTGGAGGGGGCGTCCACCAAATCACAATGATTAAAATTTTGTGAAACAGTTTGATGCACCGCTCATTTCATGTTAAAAAAATGTAAAAGTAATAATTATAGAACATAAATAAAATAACTCAAACATTTGATGTAATCAATAACTCCGCAGTGCAGCGCTCAGTGCCCCCCCCCCCCCTCCTGTTGCTGCTGCTAACAGTCGAAAGCCCCCTACTGGTGGTGCAGTCAGTTAGCATGATTTGTTTGAGCCCCAGCTGGAATGTCCAAATCTAAGAACCTGCAGGGGGTGCCAAATTTTTTCGCCTAGTGCGCCATGCAGCCCGGGGGGGTGGGGGGGGGTGCTCGAGGGACTGCAGACGTGATCACACTGGAAGATTGCATGCATAACTGCATTATAACATGTCAAACACGCATCATTTATGTTTATAATACTACAATTGTTCCAACTTTTGAACCAATCAAATCACTGGATTTGTTCCAATTTCAAGTATAACATTTTGCGGAATCTAATGAGAGAGCCAGATTCCTGAAACCACACCCACTGTTTACTGTCATGGCCGCTATCCTCCTCATTTAGTTTCATTGGTGAGTTTGAAATCAACCAGCTTCTCGCCTGCATCGTCGGTGAGACCAGGCGGCTTCAGGCAGGGCGGCTTCAGGCACCTGAGATGAGGACGAGAACAAGGATTTGGGGGTTGTCCTTAAACATTTGGATGAATTTCACTCCCCCTTAGTATGATCTGTGCTGTTATGTCTTTTCTATTATTATTTACATCTGTCAGAGTAAAACAGATACAAAGTAGCCGCTGGATGAATTTCATGTGTACTGTCCCAAATAAATAAGTAAAATAAAATTAAAGTTAATTTTTAAAGGCAACAATAACACAAATAACCACAAATTATTTGAAATCTTGTTCATTTTCTCATCAGTGATTCACTGCCTTCCAGAAAGAGTTACAAAATACACAGATTTCCTCCACTTAGCGCCAGTTATTCCTGATCACCGTCATGTCGATGGTTGAACTACAAGAACTGACAGGACATCGTTTCCCACAATGCATTGTTTTGTAGTCCTCTAGGCGGCTTGCAGCCAGCGCAGTACCTATTTTCTGGCTGCGCTGGCTTGGGAAGTTGCCTTGAACCTGTCTTGAACCGGCGCGGATTTAATGTTGGTGAACGTTATTTACCCGTGATCTTATTAGTCAGAAAAAACATTCTCGCTCTGAGCTTCCTTCTTAACATTTTCTTTCTAATCCTATTGTTTTTAGAATTTTTTTTTTCAGTTATCCAAGTAATAAACTGACCAATCAGACTCGGACTAATTGCTGTCGACAGGTAGACGTACCCCCCTATGGGGGGCCTCAATGCTTGTTATGTCCAGTTCTTATTAAACGGTCTATGGTTAGTTTACTCTACTGCATTGACAGTATATAGAGATGGACAAATGTCTGTAATTCATTCATTCTATTTCATTCAATGTTTCTGCGCCCTGGTTGACCCCCAACCTCAGACATCTCAGAGCAAAAGGACGACGGTCAGAAAGACTGGTCTCACGATTCATAAGGACATGTGTTGTAGCCATATCCACCACGATCAAGACGCCAT
>NW_023416892.1:280746-285796 GCF_002922805.2 Oryzias melastigma | reverse complement strand
TCCTTATTTTACAGATTTTTCACACATTTATAAGATTAGAAATTTACTGCCCTGATTGCGACCACGGTACTTGAACTTACAAGCTTCTGCCCGGAGCAGCAGACGCCCCTCCTCTCTCCATGGTAGGCTCCGTTAGCCAATCACGTTCTGAGTCCAGAGAGTTCTGACCAATCGTGTTTCACCTTCTAAAACGTCATAGACAGACGGCTACAGCTCCTTTGAAACCTGGTCGCACAGACAGAGTGTGGGTTCGCAGAAGGGTCCGCCACCGCACAACACGCCGCCGTTTATCCAGAGTCTTTCTGCAGGGAAGTCGACCGGAGTTTGCCGGTTTCCGTGTCTTGTTCGCTTGCATAGAGCAAGAAATTTGGTCGCTTTTCTGGACACACGAGCTGAAGATTGATGTCTGCTGGAAGCAGAAGTGAAGAAACGGTTTTAGTCAGTTCACTTTCAGCAGCTCGTTGTGGATGAATGGAATGTGACGTCCAACCGCTGAGCTAAAATCATGAAAAATAATTCCCTCGCTGAAAAAAAACAGCAGTTCATTTCCAGACTAACCAAACTGCAGTAAAGATACTGGAGGGGAAAAATATGAAAACCTTGGAGGATGCAGACATTGATCCTACTTCCTCTCGCATGCTAAGCGAGAGCTCTACTATTTGAGCGAGGAGATGGTGGGGAGCGCAACAGGTTTCTTTCTCTACACAAACATCTGGTGTGGCAAGAACTATGGGAGGTGGAGGGAAACCACTCACTTCATTCTGCTTTATGAAATGGAAAACTTCCGATTCGGTTTAACACGAGCTATCACAAAGATGGGACACTTAAAGAAACGTTTCCTGTTTTAGCTCCAAATGATCTGAATGAAGCTCCTGAACAGAAACTCAATCTGATTTTATGTTCTTTCAGTTCTTCATCTGACAGTTGACATGTTTTTGTTTCTGCAAATGTCCTCACACATGACAGTAGAATGTTATGGTCTCAGTCATCGTAAATATATGACTGTGTCTCTTCAGACAACAAAGAGCCTCTCTGAGCAGCTGAGGAGGAAATGTGACCATCAGAACGTTCAGAGACGTTAGTGTAAATGTTGACGTTGTGTAACAGGAGAGAACAGCAGGTTGTGCTCACTGCTGTTTACTCCAAACTCACGTCAGCAGAGACGGTCAGAACGCCTTTATTCTGCCAGCAGTGACCTGCTGTCATCACACCTTCACAGGAAAGGAACAAACACATCTGCTACATCAGTACGGTGCTGATGGAGGCGCCTCCACCCGCTTGCAGGAGCATCCATCCAGACTTCCTTCAGCGGGTGACCTCTAACTGCTGATCCTCGGCCGTCCCGTCATGCTGTGGAACCACACAACCAAAACCAGCTGTGCAGACCTCAGATCTGCGTCGCTAAAATAACTGAGGAGAAAGAAGTGAAATAAATAGTGACTTTCCTGACCGGTAGCAGCTGCAGGTGAAGCTGCTTGGAATTCACCCAAACGCTCTTCAACGGCATACATAAATAAAAGCAGCCGAGCAAAACAAATATGTACAAACTTGAAACCAGCGTTTGGGCTCAGACTCAACATGACATTCCTGTGTTACATAAAGAAGCGAGGGGGGGGTTCTTAAGAATAAAAACTAGCAAAAAAGCGCGTTCTCCGACCCCAAAACTTCGTTCCTGCTCCTCGCTTCTCTTTTCAGAAATAGGGCTTAAATGCCTCCCATGCAAGCAAAGGCCCCCCAGACATTTTGGCTCTGATCACAGTGAACGTCTGCTACACTTCCTGGTACGCTTGTTAGCATCAAACCACGCCACCTCCGTCCAGCAGAACATCCATGGCGAGGCCGGTTCCGTTTGAGAGCTGCTGTTTTCTACAGAACGTGGACGACGTGGACGTTCACGTCCTCTCTGGTCTGTCCGGAGACCAGGACGACCAAACAGGAAACGTGGAGAGCCCATCTCTGTAAGTCAAGCAGAAGTTCGGTTGTTCAGGTTTGACTGAAGCTTTCAGGTCTGGAGATCCGTTGTTCCGTGTTTGTCCTGGAAGCAGCTCGGTTGATGACTTTCTTGTTTCTAGGTTGAAGTCTCATCAGTTGCCACACCCCCCAGGTGTGTGAGGCAACAAGCTCTGGGTTGACCCCCCCATTCCACCTCTGTAGAGCTGAGCGTTCAGCAGGGAGTCTTTGGTGTTACTCAACCACAGTGGGTTTGAACCCACAACCTCCCAGTCTCAGGGCAGACGCTCTACCACTAGACTATAACATACACAAACCATGAGGCTGAGAAATCAAAGATGGCAAAAAAGAGGACGAGACAGAAAAGAGCGGGAAATGAAAGACAGCCAGTGGAGGACGGCTCAGTATTCGTCCTGGTCCAGGTGAGCTTGCTGGTCCAGGTCTTCATCATCTGGAGGGGCGAACCCTTCCTGAAATACACAAACACACCAGAGGTTATTCTCACTTCACGTTCGTGACTGTCACCACGCCACGTGTCCTCAGCGACCCGCCAAACGTTTTCCTGCCGAATTCCTCCATGCAGCAGAGTGACTCAAAACTGGCGGAAAATCTGACTCTACTGAGCATTGGTGGTTCTGTGCTGCCCCGCTGGTATGTTCTAGTACTGCAGGTAACGTAACATAACATGATGCAATGTAATACCTCTGTGGCGTAGAGAATGTCGATGATCCTGCTGAGGGTGGGATTGTTCTCGCTCTCGTGCTCCTGGCAGATCAGCTCGATGTCCCGCAGTTTGCTGAAGTAGAAGTCGCGCTCCTTCTCCAGACTGTCCACCATCAGCTTCAGCTCCATCAGCTGCAGATCAGATTGGACTCGGTCAGCAGTCAGACGAGACTCGGTCAGCAGTCAGACAGGACTCGGTCAGCAGAATGATGAGACTCGGTCAGCAGTCAGATTGGACTCGGTCAGCAGTCAGACGAGACTCTGTCAGCAGTGAGACGAGACTCGGTCAGCAGTCAGACAGGACTCGGTCAGTGTCAGACAGGACTCGGTCAGCAGTCAGACGGGACTCTGTCAGCAGTCAGACGAGACTCGGTCAGCAGACAGACGGGACTTGGTCAGCAGTCAGACGGGACTCGGTCAGCAGTCTGACAGGACTCGGTCAGCATTCAGACGAGACTGTCAGCAGTCAGACAGGACTCGGTCAGCAGAAGGATGAGACTCGGTCAGCGGTCAGATTGGACTCGGTCAGCAGTCAGACGAGACTCGGTCAGCAGTCAGACAGGACTCGGTCAGCAGAATGATGAGACTCGGTCAGCAGTCAGATTGGACTCGGTCAGCAGTCAGACGAGACTCTGTCAGCAGTGAGACGAGACTCGGTCAGCAGTCAGACAGGACTCGGTCAGTGTCAGACAGGACTCGGTCAGCAGTCAGACGGGACTCTGTCAGCAGTCAGACGAGACTCGGTCAGCAGACAGACGGGACTTGGTCAGCAGTCAGACGGGACTCGGTCAGCAGTCTGACAGGACTCGGTCAGCATTCAGACGAGACTGTCAGCAGTCAGACAGGACTCGGTCAGCAGAAGGATGAGACTCGGTCAGCGGTCAGATTGGACTCGGTCAGCAGTCAGACGAGACTCGGTCAGCAGTCAGACAGGACTCGGTCAGCAGAATGATGAGACTCGGTCAGCAGTCAGATTGGACTCGGTCAGCAGTCAGATTGGACTCGGTCAGCAGTCAGGCAGGACTCGGTCAGCAGTCAGATTGGACAGGTCCCTACCTCTGTTTCTCCTCCTGACCTTCTGACAGACATCATGCAGCCAACTCAGAAACTAGCCGGAGCCAATATCAACCCTGAAAAGTCCTTTATCGTCAGGAGTAGAAATTAGTTTTGGCTCATTCGTCTGAGCAGTTCAGCTTCAATCCCAGCATGCATTGCAGTCTGGCTTCACACAGATGTCTGACTGTTCTGCTCCAGATGATGAAGTTTTTGAGGTTCTCCGAACCGGCCCAACCCTGCTCTGTGACTGCTGGCGTACTTGTTGGTTGAGCTCCAGGATTTCTCCATCGCTGCCGCCGTTTCTGGACAAGGATGTGTTCTTCTTCAGGGCCGGGGTGTTGTGCTGGACCCGCTGCGGGGTCGGCATGTTCTTCGGAACGGTTGGGGACGTCCGCGGCGGTCCTATGGGGGGAGGTCAAAGAAGACGTTATAGCACAAGACGGACTCCAGCTGGAACCGGTCCGAGAAACCATGCAGACTACCGGCAGCATGATGGCAGGAGCAGTTCTGGTTTTAGCTCAGGTTCTGGTGGAGGATTCTGTTCAATTGTGGGTCAAGTTCTGGTTTAAATTCTGGTTCCCGCTGAGGCTGGTGCTCACCCACCTTTATAGTCTATTGAGCTGCCAGCACAGGTGTCTGCTTCACCTGGAACAGTCAGTCACCTTTATGACTTCTCCAAACCTTTAACTTCATCCAGCCGTCTCTTCTCAGGGGCTCTGAGGCTGAAACCAACATTTGTACATGGATGCTGGAGAACCAGAGAACAAAGAGCAAAGATCCTGTGGGACTTCCAGATCCAGACGGACAGGATGGTAATGGAGAACCAACCAGAACCAACCAGACATTGTAGTGGTGGATAAAGAACAGAGGAAAGCCGTTGTGGTGGATGTGGCAGTACCAAGTGATGGTAACATCAAGAAGATGGGAAACTGGAGAAAGCTTGGAAGGTGAAAGTGACAGCAGTGACCGTGGTAACTGGACCACTCAGGGCTGTAACCTCCTAACTGGAGGAGTGGCTACAGCAGATCCTGGAAAGACCTCAGACAACTCAGTCCAGAAAAGAACAGGAACAGCTGAGATACTGCAGGACCCTCAAGCTCCCAGGACTCTCCCCCACCCGCGGAGGGGAGGAGGGTGACAGGGATGAGAGGGTGAGAGGGGTAAGAGGGGTAAGAGGGGTAAGAGGGGGTGTATGCATATATATGGATATAACTGACACATCCTGTGTAGTTTTTGTTAATGTAGCCACGAGGGGGCCCAAGCCAGGGTCTCATTGTGCCGGTCCCAAGCCCGGATAAATACAGAGGGTTGTGTCAGGAAG
>NW_023416892.1:274418-274909 GCF_002922805.2 Oryzias melastigma | reverse complement strand
CATGACATGAACAGAACCGTGACATGAACGGAACCGTGACACGAACAGAACCGGGACACGAACAGAACTGGAACACAAACAGAACTGTGACACGAACGAAACCGTGAACGGAACCGTGACATGAACAGGACCTGGACACGAACAGAACCGTGACATGAACGGAACCGTGACATGAACAGAACCGTGAACGGAACCGTGACACGAACAGGACCTGGACACGAACAGAACCGTGACATGAACGGAACCGTGACATGAACGGAACCGTGAACGGAACCGTGACACGAACAGAACCTGGACACAAACAGAACCGGAACACAAACAGAACCGTGACATGAACAAAACCGTGACACAAACGGAACTGGGACAGGATTCGAACTGTGACACTGAAACACGAGTGGAACCATGAGATAAACGTAACCGTGACACAAACAGAACCGTGACATGAACAAAACCGTGACACGAACGGAACTGGGACAGGATTCGAACTGTGA
>NW_023416892.1:274252-274380 GCF_002922805.2 Oryzias melastigma | reverse complement strand
ACAAACAGAACTGGAACTCAAACAGAACCGTGACATGAACAGAACCGTGACATGAACGGAACCGTGACATGAATGGAACCTTGACACGAACAGGACCGTGACACGAACAGAACCGGGAAATGAATGGA
>NW_023416892.1:265509-274139 GCF_002922805.2 Oryzias melastigma | reverse complement strand
TGCTTACGTACCTCAATACGAGGGTCACGGTTAGATACGAGGGTCACGGTTCGATAGGTACCTCAATACGAGGGTCACGGTTCGATACGAGGGTCACGGCTCGATACGAGGGTCACGGCTCGATACGAGGGTCACGGTTCGATACGAGGGTCACGGTTCAGGACGTATTTAACAAAAAAAACCTGAAATCCTTTTATTCCACGGATTATGATTTATTTTGCAAACAGAAACAAAAAACTAGCAACATTTTAGCTGTTTTGGCAATTAGCTGTTATATCTGCATTATGCTAGCTTTTTTGGATGTTTCGACAGTTACTAAGGATTTCTTGGCTTTTTTGGACTAGCTAATATCTTAGCCACAGGGCAACTGTTTTGGCTTTTTTAGGCTATTTTTCAGTTTTCTTAGGCTATTTTGGAGTTTAGCTAATATTTTAGCTTTATGTTAGCTTTTTTGGCTAATTTAGGCTTTATTTCCGTTTAACTACTATTTTAGTTACATGCTAGCTGTTTTGGGTGTTTGGGGATATTTTTCAGTTTTTTGTTTTTTTTTTTGCCTATTTTGGAGTTTAGCTAATATTTTAGCTACATGCTAGCTGTTTTGGCTAAATTAGACATTTTTCCAGCTTTTTAGATTAATTTGGCAATTAGGTCATTTTTTTAGCTTGCTATCCGACAATGAAGTGCAGAACAAATCGGTTCAAAAACAGTTTTTATCCAAGAGCAATAGTCTCTTTAAATTCAACTTAAAGGTTTCTGCGCAATAGTATGTATGATGTATGCAGAATGGGAGATGTGTGCTTGGTTTTATTGTTTTATCTTTTAGTATTTTAGTATTTATATTCATATATTTTAATAGGAATATATTTTAAGTCGAGCGCTAGGATTTTGTTTTTATACTTTTATACTCTTAAACTTGTACTACAGCTAATGTGATCAGGGAGACAGGTAGGAGTGTACTTGGTGTGTCATCAGGAAAGAGAGTTGATAAGGAGACTTGGTGGTGGAATGAGGAGGTGCAGGAGTGTATACGGAGTAAGAGACTAGCTAAGAAGAAGTGGGACACTGAGAGGACTGAGGAGAGTAGACAGGAGTACAGGGAGATGCAGCGTAAGGTGAAAGTAGAGGTGTCAAAGGCCAAACAAAGAGCTTATGATGACTTGTACGCTAGGTTGGGTAGTAAGGAGGGAGAGACTGACCTGTACAGACTAGCAAGGCAGAGAGATCGAGATGGGAAGGACATGCAGCAGGTTAGGGTGATCAAGGATAGGAATGGTAATGTGGTGACAGGTGTCAGTGGTGTAATGGAAAGATGGAAAGAATACTTTGAAGAGTTGATGAATGAAGAGAATGAGAGAGAACAAAGAGTAGAAGAGGTGACGGTTGTGGAGCAGGAAGTAAGAAAGATTAGTAAAGGTGAAGTGAGAGGGGCTTTGAAGAGGATGAAGAGTGGAAAGGCTCTTGGTCCTGATGATATACCTGTGGAGGTATGGAAGTGTCTAGGAGAGATGGCAGTGGAGTTTTTGACCGGGTTGTTCAACAGGATCTTAGGTGGTGAGAAGATGCCTGAGGAATGGAGGAGAAGTGTGATGGTGCCCATTTTTAAGAATAAGGGAGATGTGCAGAGTTGTGGTAACTACAGAGGAATAAAGCTGATGAGCCATACAATGAAGGTGTGGGAAAGAGTAGTGGAAGCCAGACTAAGAGCAGAAGTGAACATTTGTGAGCAGCAGTATGGTTTCATGCCAAGAAAGAGCACTACAGATGCAACATTTGCTTTGAGGATGTTGATAGAGAAGTACAGAGAAGGTCAGAGAGAGCTCCACTGTGTCTTTGTAGATCTGGAGAAAGCTTATGACAGAGTGCCCAGAGAGGAACTATGGTATTGTATGAGGAAGTCTGGAGTGACAGAGAAGTATGTCCGAGCAGTGCAGGACATGTATGAGGGCTGTAAGACAGTGGTGAGGTGTGCTGTAGGGGTGACAGAGGAGTTCAAGGTGGAGGTGGGATTACATCAGGGATCAGCTCTGAGCCCCTTCCTGTTTGCAATGGTGATGGACAGACTGACGGATGAGGTTAGACAGGAATCACCATGGACTATGATGTTTGCAGATGATATTGTGATTTGTAGTGAGAGCAGGGAACAGGTGGAGGTGGAGTTAGAGAGGTGGAGGTTTGCCCTGGAAAGGAGAGGAATGAAGGTTAGCCGCAGTAAGACAGAGTACATGTGTGTGAATGAGAGGAACCAGAGTGGAAGAGTGAGGTTACAGGGAGAAGAGATAAAGAAGGTGGAGGAGTTTAAGTATTTAGGGTCAACAGTACAGAGTAATGGAGAGTGTGGAAAAGAAGTGAAGAGGAGAGTGCAAGCAGGTTGGAATGGGTGGAGAAAAGTGTCAGGTGTGATGTGTGACAGAAGAGTTTCAGCACAAATGAAAGGAAAGGTGTACAAGACTGTGGTGAGACCAGCCATGTTGTTTGGACTAGAAACAGTGGGACTGAAGAAAAGACAGGAAGCAGAGCTGGAGGTAGCAGAGATGAAGATGCTGAGGTTCTCTTTGGGAGTGACCAGGATGGATAGGATCAGGAATGAATACATCAGAGGGACAGCACATGTTAGAGGTTTTGGAGATAAAGTCAGAGAGGCCAGACTGAGATGGTTTGGACATGTTCAGAGGAGAGACAGTGAATATATTGGTAGAAGGATGCTGAGTCTAGAGCTGCAGGAAAGAGGTCTAGAGGAAGACCAAAGAGGAGGTTTATGGATGCAGTGAATGAAGACATGAAGGTGGCTGGTGTTAGAGTGGAGGATGCTGAAGACAGGCTTAGATGGAGGAAACTGATTCGCTGTGGCGACCCCTGAAGGGAAAAGCCCAAAGGAGAAGAAGAAGATTTAAGGTAACACTGTAAGTCTTTTGAAATATATCTGGGATGTTTTCATAGTGTTACCTACTAAGTTGTTCAACATGTTTGTTTTGACAGGGCTGGGTGATGACGTCGGAGGTGGGCAATCTTGTTGGACATTGTACGATATAGAGATGAGGCAAATCTTGCAGGTATTGTACTTCTTGTGACAGTTCTCTCTTCCTGATCATCATATTTGACGGTGAACCCTGGATCTCTTCACACTGCAGGTTTTAGTGTCTGTGGCCGGTCCTCAAACACTAGCTGGAAGCGGCTCACACAGCAGCTGCATCAGTGCGAATCCAAGCGGCCACAAAGTGAAAAGTCCACGAAAACGGGCACAGAAGTCCGACATTCTGC
Source organism: Oryzias melastigma (assembly GCF_002922805.2). NCBI lineage: Eukaryota > Metazoa > Chordata > Actinopteri > Beloniformes > Adrianichthyidae > Oryzias > Oryzias melastigma. Next base: position 270,881 of record NW_023416892.1, on the reverse strand, counting down.
TCTACGCATGTCTGCAGAGACTCCCCACTGAAAGAAGCTGCCAGAACGCAAGCACATGCCGGCCACAGAACTACTGCATTAGCCTCTTCCAGCTAATGTTTTTAGCATTTGGACTCCGCCTCCCGGGAGACGGGCAAAGGATTCTCTGGTTGGGAGGGGGGAGAGTATGAGTGGACCTGAAGCAAAAAGACTCAGAAACGAAGACATGAACATACAGACACGCTAAAGGTAGCTCACGGTGGTACTGAATAAATAGAATGCGTACCGTGAAAAATGGCGTACCAAACCGTGGAACGCGTACCGAACGGTTCGGTTTTATGTCGAAGCATTCCTATGTGACACGAATGGAACCATGACCCTAAAACCGTGACATGAACATAACCGTGACACGACCAGAACCGTGACCCTAAACCGTGACACGGACAGAACCGTCTGTGTTGTCGGTGACTGAAGTAGGACCGGAGGACCATGTTGAGGAAAGAAGCTGAAATGGTAAAGAGGACTTTGGTCTCTAGAACAGGAGTCCCCAAACTACGACCTCTGCTCTAGAACATGGTTCTGGTTCTTCTAGAACTCTAGAAGCGGTTTGCAGTCTGGAACATCTTCAAACATCACTGACTCTGCTGCGAAGGCCACACCCGGAACTCACCTGAGCACAGCTGCTCCACCTTGGTATAGTTGAGGTGCAGCGAGTCGTTGACCCATGCCAGCATGTCATGGCGGCTCAGGTTGTCGATGGACACAGAGGTGGCGTACACGTTGACTGCCATGCCTGTGGCGACACAAACAGCAGAGACGCAAACGGTTTTACCACCAGAACTTAGACCGGCATCCTTCTGAGAGGCGGGACACCAACAAGCCAAAACCCCGCCTCCCGGTCTCAGCTTCAGAAGCTGAGAACCCAAACAGAGCCGGTTCTGTTTCAGAAACCCATGGTTCCGTAAATGTTGGATTCTGTTTGTCAGAAGTGAGTTTGTGATGTTGTTGTTCCTCCTCAGTCCTCCTCACACCTTCACCACCTTCTGCTCCGCCTCCTCAGCCTGCACTTTACTGGCTCTGATCCTCCGGAAGGAGGTCCAATCAGCTGGTGTTCTCCTCCTTCCACTCTTACGTCTCTCTGTGTTCCTCGGTTCTCCTCTGATGTTCCAGTCCTCACCAACTCCGTCATCCTCATGTCGTTAGAGTCTGATCCATCACCTCCATCATCATATTTATAAATAAACCAGAGAGAATTATAACGTCATATAATCTAGTGTGTGGCCTATCAGATCATAATTTAATTTTGATTAATAGAAAACTGACCCAAAATCGTTTCACCAGGACCAAAAACATTCTTTATGAGGTTAAACTGATAATTCCTCACAAGGATATGCTGAAACTCCAAACAGCTGAAAGAGCTTAGAGTGAGAAAGTTCTAAGTCACAACCAGGATTGTTGCAATGATTTTACATCCAAAATCAAACGCAAAGTTTATCAAGCAGAGAAAAATACCAAGAAAACTGCAGTCTCCATGGATATCCGCTCATATTCGTCAACTCATGAAAAAACGAGATCTTGTTTTAAAAACTTAGTTTTAAAATCTAAATACTACATCTGTGTTTTATCTGAGGCTAAAGGGAACGCGAAAACAATCTGGAAACGACTACAAAACCTTACAAATCCCAATGCCACCACTGATTCAAAATATGAAAGAACAGTAATATCTTAGTCCAACGTCTCACACACATAATAAACCTCTCCATCCGAAGTGGTCAATTCCCAGGTGAAACCAATCTTTAAATCAGGAGACACTCAAGAAGTTTCTAACTACAGACCCATAGGTCTAAAGTCCTTGACAAAATAGTTTCTGAGCAACTCAAACTATCTGGGAGATAAAAATCTTTTACATCCTTGTCAATTTGGCTTTAGACCTAACTACTCAACTGAAACAGCCACTTACTATTAGAACAGATCAATCACTGGATAAAGGAAATGTTGTTTTTCTTGACTTGAAAAGGGCATTTGATACTGTAAACCACAATATCCTCATTTCAAGACTTTCCTCTTTTCATTTTTCAAAACGCTCTGTGTCTTGGTTTAAATGTTATCTTCAGAAACTGGAACAATGTCAATAATATCAATAATTGCAAACCTACATTTCATGAAATACAACCTGGAATTCCACAGGACACCATTCTTGGTCAGATTCTTTTCAGCTTATACATCAACAGTCTTCCAGAAGTCTGTCCCGACCTTAACAACAGATGTATGCTGATGACACAGTAGTCTATGTTTCCAGTAAAGACTGTAGTACAGTCAGCCAAAAGTGAACCAATGGCTTAAAAAATATATCCACCTGGTTGAGAGAATCTTGTTTGACACTCAGTACTAAAAAATCAAAGTGTATCTGTTTCTCCATAAAAAAACTGCAACTAATTCCTTTCGTGTTTTTGTGAATGGGAAACAGATCGATCAAGAAGAAAAGGAGGAAGAAAAATATCTAGGAGTAATTTTAGATTCCAACCTAAACTTCAAAAGCCATATAAAAAAATATGTAAAATTGTCAAGCAAAACAAGTTTGAAACAAGGAGATTGAAACATTTGAAACTTGTTTCAAATGTCTGACTTCTGAGTCTGCTTGGATCTTTCTGAACTCACGATCTTCTCACACCTGTCTCACGGAGTTACTGTGTGGTCACAAACACTCCAACCTGCAGAGAGACTTTATATAATCGAGCTTTAAAGATCTTAGATTTGAAACCAACTCAATTCCACCACTGCCACATTTTATTAAAACACATTTTAACATTCGATCCATTTTAATCTTTTAAAATGAACGTTAAATGTCTTGATGAATTAGCAACTAAACCTTTGACCAATTTAATTTATAAACTAGAGAGTTCCAGCAGACCCACTGGAGCAGCCTGAAATAGAAACTGCAACGTTCCCTTTGGTAAACGTCTGTTCTCTCTGTGAAGGGAAGCAGACTCTGAACTCACTCCAGCTGATATGAAGTCTATAACCAGCTTCAGTCTTTTTAACCCTTCCGTCTCTTTGGGGTCCAGATGACCCCACTTTAATGTAATCGAGCCAAGGAGAGCGGAAGGGCTAACAGAGTCCTGGCTGTTGCAGTTAATTGTGTACATTCTGACTAGTTTAAATGTGGAGACGATCTCGACCAACAGCTGTGTGTGTAGACAGGCCCCGCCCACTCTAGTTCACTATTTAGACCTGGTTGTTTCATGATGTTAAGCTCGCTCTGTTGCCATCTTCTTTTCTTCTCTAACCCCCCCCCACCTCCCTCTTCTTTTTTACCATCCGGTCCAACTAAAAAAGAAAGAAAAAGATACAAACAGATCAATATAAATAAAGTTCAGCATGAAACACAACAGATAAACTCCTGGTGTGACAGTACCGTCTGTCCAACACTAGAGGCTCTCCTCGGTTCGATCAGCTGTTGGACAGGACACGTTATAAAACAGACCTGACTGTACAGCAGCAGCACTGCACAGTGAGGTCTGTTCGCTTTTACCTCTTTGATACGTCTCAATTTGATGTCATTTTGCCATCAGCCGTTTTATCTCCTATCCTATCTCATTCTTCTACTGGATGAAAGCCCACCTGAGGACACATGCTGCAGGTTAGCTTCAAGCGTCACGTGAGCTCTGCTGTCTGTCTGTGTTTAGACACCAGAACCAGAACCAGAACTTCCTCTGACTGAAGGTAGACGCTTGTTTCTGGACGTCTGTACATCAAAGCTGGGTCACCTGGACCCGAAGACATCAGAGGCTCCATGAACCGCTGGCAGAGAGCCAGCCGCCACTTCCTGTTTGGAACGCCAGGAGGGAGGGGCCAGTCTTGGTTCTGATGTACGGTCACCCCCCCACACACGCACACATGTACCATGACCGCCCCGCATCAGTCCTCTCCACAAGCAGGGCGGGAACAATGCCCCCCCGCAGGCCCCGCGCCTCCAGACTGAGCGGGGCGTGACGGGACATCCACGTCCGCGCGGGGGGAACGGAAAAAGGCCCCCTCGTGGGGGGAATCTGCGGGTCATGCTGGGGGGGTTGTCCTCGCGGGCACTCACCGTCTCCGGGGAGGTCGCGGGGAGATGCTCCCGTCGATGTCTCGCGCGGAGGTTTGCTAGCTTTCAGGCTGCAACAACCCAATGCAGGGCGCATGCGCGCGGCTCGTGCTCGTCAGAACCGGTAGATCAATAGATTCCGACAAAAATGAAGATGGTTTTATTGATGGATTTTAGTAGAAATCTGTACGAATTTCAACCATAATTATTGTTATATTAATTTAAGTATATATTGATCTAATTGAATATTATTATTATTCATAATCTAATATAATAATATCATTAAACTGTTCTATCCATCCGTGTCTGCTCCAGCACAGAGGAACAGGGTTGTGAGGCGGGAATCTTTGGTGTGAAATGAAACATCTGAACCCATAGTTTAAAACGGCGAAGAGTCTTTAACGTCAAAGGCCAGAGGAACTTTTAAACCATTTTCTGTCAGACGGAGAGTCCAGGACCGGATCCTGCTGCGATGAAGGAAAGGACCAAACTCTGTCCACGTCTCTTTATTCAGACATTCTCATACAGTGAGAGCTGTGCATCTGCAGCTGGAAGACGCCGGGCTCGCCACATGGTGGCGCTGTCCTTCGCAGAACACAGTACATCTGGTTCTAGCAGGGTTCCTGTCCTGGTTTTGCTCTGATCTCCTCATGACTGTAGGACTTGACCTCCCCAGCAGGACCCAGACTTCAGGTGCACACCCTCACCACCACCTCCACCTGCAGAGAGAAGCCTCATCAAAACGTACTCCTCATCATCAGTCATGAAGAAGAGCAGCAGATCCGAGTGGGGTGGGAGGGGGGGTGTTAGGGGAGGAGCTGAAACCTGTCAGGCCATCAAAGACCAACAGGTGAACAGGTAATACTAAAGCTCTGTTTGAACAGAGGATCTGAGAGGAACAGACCTCCACGAGCTCAGGTTCAGATCTCCTTCAGATCAGGTTCAGATCTTCTGGAGATCAGGTTCAGATCTTCTGGAGATCAGGTTCAGATCTCCTTCAGATCAGGTTCAGATCTTCTAGAGATCAGGTTCAGATCTCCTTCAGATCTTCTGGAGATCAGGTTCAGATCTTCTGGAGATCAGGTTCAGATCTTCTGGAGATCAGGTTCAGATCTTCTGGAGATCAGGTTCAGATCTTCTGGAGATCTGGTTCAGATCTCCTGGAGATCTGGTTCAGATCTCCTTCAGATCAGGTTCAGATCTTCTAGAGATCAGGTTCAGATCCAGGAGGAGCTGTAAACATGAGAAGAACTGAACCTGGACTCACCGTGGTTCTCTTCAGCCTCTGGTGAGTCCTTTTGGTGAC
>NW_023416892.1:257623-265470 GCF_002922805.2 Oryzias melastigma | reverse complement strand
ATCTTCTAGAGATCAGGTTCAGATCTCCTTCAGATCTTCTGGAGATCAGGTTCAGATCTTCTGGAGATCTGGTTCAGATCTCCTGGAGATCTGGTTCAGATCTCCTGCAGATCATGTTCAGGTCTTCTAGAGATCAGGTTCAGATCTTCTAGAGATCAGGTTCAGATCCAGGAGGAGCTGCAAACATGAGAAGAACTGAACCTGGACTCACCGTGGTTCTCTTCAGCCTCTGGTGAGTCCTTTTGGTGACGTTGTACTTCTTCAGGTACAGCTCGTCTTCGGAGGCGTGCATCATGTGGATCAGCAGCGGGACGTGGACCTCCAGGAGCTCCTTCTCTGACTTACTCTCCAGCTTGAGGAAGCGCTGGATGTGCTGCGGCAGCGACAGCTCCTTCACGTGCATGAGAGTGTGGTAGATGCTGAGGCTCTGGTCAGAAAGCAAGTTCTGGTAGCTCATCTTTTTCAGGTGGTTGAGGGCGGTCAAGATGACTTCGGATTTGGCGTCTGGGCGACCGATCAAGCTTTTGAGGAAGTTCTGGATGAACTGCACAGACAGGCCATGAAGGAAGCAAACAAAGAGGTCCAGATGTCTATTTTTGCTCTGCAGGGGGGCCAGTAGGGCTTTGCTCACAAAAGCATCCCGAGGAGACTCGCTCGGGTGTTCCCCATCCCTGAGATGCTCCTGGAGGTCCTGCAGCATCTCCGTCTTTCTGCCACGGTAAGAGTTGAAGACATAAACTGCAGCCAGGAACTCCTGGGTCCTCAGGCGGATGAAGCAGTAGGCGGGGTCCCTACACGCAGCTTTCCTCTTTCTGGAGATGTTTGTTAAAACGTCCGAGAACAGAGGGGCGTCTTTGACGCTGATGCCGTACTCCACCATGTGGGAGGCGTAGAAGATCAGGTGCCCCTTCTGCAGCTGCTCAAAGGCCAGTTTACCCAGAACCTGGATGACCTTCTTCATGTCCGGATACTTCTCAGCCTTGTCTGGATACTTCTGGCGGTTGCGTTTGCTCTGAAGCAACAGAAAGTTGATGTACATGTCCCCAATGTTCTTGGGAAACTCCTCTTCCTCTCCGGTCTTCATCTTGTCCTCCAGTACCTTAACCGTGATGCGGCAGAAGTTTGGGAGGTGACACATCCTGTAGAGACTTTCATAGGCCCTCACATGGGAGATGACCCTGCTGGCCTGCTCCTTATTCTTGATCCTCTTCCGGAAGTAGGCCTCCTTGTTGGCGTCCGAGAACCCTCTGATCTCCGTCACCAACCCAACAAACTTGGCAGGGATCCGAGCGGCTGCTGCAGGTCGAGTGGTGATCCAGATCTGGGCCAAAGGAAGCAGGTTCCCCTTGATCAGGTTTGTCAGCAGAACGTCCAGCGAGGTCTCCACGCAGACGTCGCTCAGCGTCTCGTTCTTTTTGAAGTCCAGGGGAAGCTGACACTCGTCCAGGCCGTCCAAGATAAGCAAAATCCGAAATTCGTCGAAGGTGGTGATTCCAGAATCTTTGATGTCCCCAAAGGTGTCGTGGAGGAGGTCCACAAAGTTCCGTTTCAGATCCTTCTGCTTGTTTAGCATTTTGAACTTAAATGGAAACACAAAGTGGATGTCCTCAGTGTCTCTGCGCCCGGCCCAGTCCAGCGTGAACTTCTGAGTTAATATGCTCTTTCCGACACCAGGAGCTCCTTTGGTCAGAACAATTCTGGCTGATGTGTCCCTTCCGGGCTTCAGGACGTCCTCCATTTGGATACTTCTTCGCAGCTTGGGTTTTTTTCTGGATGAGGCTCCAGCTTCTTTGCGCTGATGCTCATTTCTGGCCTCTGAGACGTGGAGATCTATGAAAATGTCTTTTAAGAAGATCTGGTCCTCAGGAATCAAGTTAAAGACATCCATGAAGTTCCTCAGAACCAGCTTCAGGGTCTCCCAACACTCGGAGTGGATTCCTGCATTAGAGAACATCAGATCAGATTAGAAAGACCTCAAAGAAAATATGTAGATTTCCCCCAGCAGGACGAGCCTGAGCCTCACCTGAGTCACCTGACCCTGACTGGTTCTACAAGGTTAAATTCTAAAAGAGCCCAAGACTCTGGAGGATTCTGCTGGTCTGGTTGGAGCAGAAAGACCTGATTTGAGCAGCTCAGAAACATCTCTTACTTCCGCTGTGATCCCACGTCTGGATTCCGGCTCCACTGTCGGATTCTGCAGCACACTGGAAGCAGGAGCGGCGAGCCGCGGCGGACTGCCGCCGGTGGGAGGTGATGCAGCGTCTGCAGAACCAATGTCCACAACTAAGACAGAGCGGATCCTTCAGGACGTCCTGACACAAAGCGCAGCAGGACGGCCGCTCCTCCGTCAGCACAGCCCTCCTCTTCCTCTGTCTGTAGAGGAGCAACAGCAGAGCGTTAGCTGCAGAGCTGCTTCTGGCTGGGACGGTTGTTGTGGTTCTGATCACAGAAAGTGGGAGGGGCTAAAGTCACATGCTCCACTCACAGATCTTCAGAGGCCTCGCTGTTGGAGGATGCTGCCGGCTGGTCCTCTGGAGGGAGCTGCTGTCTGCAAACACAAACATCTCAGCTTCAGAATCTGAGGAGGACACAGGAAGGAGGCGTGGAGCGTTCCAGCAGGAGAACCCAGGAGAACATCTGCAGCCGTTCTGCAGGACAAACGGCTCCAGAATGTTTCTGTCAAAGACGTGAAATGAAAACACGTTGGAGGTCAGCAGTTCCTGGAAAACTTTGGAATGTCGTCTGGGGAGGGGGGGTTCTGGTAGGAGAGGGGGGCAGTTTAAGAGGGGGGGCAGCTGGGATCTAAAGCATCAGAAGGTAGCATCTTCTGACGTTGGAGATGCTACTGGATATCTCCTGTGGAGTTCATCTGGTGGTCTACCAGCATCAGGATCTCACTCTGAGTCTGAAGCTTCAGGAGGACCCTCCGAGCCTGCAGGTTCTGATCTGGACCGGTCCATCTCCACGCACGGTTCTGGAGAATCCAACATCACATCGTTCTCTGAAGAACTCATCTTCATCGAGCAAACAGGAGATCGACCGAGAGATCTGAGAGGAAGGAGACACTTCATCAGATACACGAAGACACACAAACACAAAGACACACAAACACAAAGACATACAGACACAAAGTCACACATACACCAAGAGACTCAAGAACACACACACGCACAGAGACACACAAACACAGAGACACACAAACACAAAGTCACACATACACCAGGAGACTCAAGAACACACACACCCACAGAGACACACAAACACAAAGAGACACACAAACACAGAAACACAGACACAGGAACACAAAGACACAAACACACAGAGAAGGGAAAGAACATTCATACTAACAAGTGTTGTGTCCTTGATCCGGTTCTGGTTCTGGCGTTCCGTCCCTGCAGAACTTTCAGACTCACCTGGTTCCTGGTTCCGTCTAGAAAATGGAGTCGTGTCTCTGAAAGCTAAAGTTTCCGGGTTTTTGTCTGTAATCATACACCTGGTTCACCTGAGCAGAGCGGCTCCTCCCACTCTTGCATAAGAGATCACCTGACTGCAGTGCATTCTGGGTAATCTCCTCTGCAGCTCAGAGGAAGCAGTTCTGCAGACAGAAAGTCTCAGAAACAGAGAAAACCAGAAGAAGAATCCATGTTTTTATTTCCTGCAGGAAGAGTTACAACTGTTTTGAAATGAAATGTTTTTTATTTTCATGGGGGGTAGATGTGCTAACCACTACACCACAGCTGAGTGTTGCTGGAACTGCATGGTAGATCCTCACAGGTGAACAGATTTCTGTTGTTCAGGATTTAAAAAAAGGGGAAAAAAACTTGATTGCCAGTTAAATGAATCTTTTCCTACCAAAAGCCAAAAGTGTGGGGGGGGGGGCAAAAGCATAGCTTAGATATAATTTTGCACCAAATAAATTCATTGCTTTCTGTTTTATTTAATGAAAGACGTTTGTTTGCGTTTGTGACGCGCTTGTAACAGTTTGACTTTTATTTTAACTACAACCTAGCGATTAGAAAAGCCTCATTGTTGTTTTTGATCTGAGCAGATTCCTGCATTGTATTTATCAAGGATTTTATTTTGCTTTTTTGTTCCAAGCAACTGAATGTAAATAAAACAGACAGACCTCTACACACACATCTAGCTTAGACAGTGACAGCATCCGCTAAGAAGGGGGGCAACGCCAAGAGAGGTCATTGATTATGTCAAACTTTTTATTACTTTTTTTTACATTTTACACAACATGAGTGATGTGTCAACCTGTGAAAAAATAATGTATGGCCTAAGCATTGCAACTAGACACCCCCTCCTGCAGATGGCCCCCTCCAGCAGAACCCTCATTTCCAAAGATGCCCCGCCCCGCTCAGGTTTTCATTCGCACCTGGGGGCGGGGCCATATGACCACCGATCCACTGTGAACATTGTACCAGGAGCTGAGTACAAGAAAATCCTCCCAGATATGAAGAGACCAGAAGTTACCAAATGCTGCAGTTCCTTCAACCTTCTGTCCCCGCCCCCATCCCTGGTGGGGGGGGCGGGGAACCTCAGCCTGGTGGTCTAGTCTGAGTCCACCCCTCCCCCACCCTTTTCCTTTTTTCCGTCCGGTCCAACAACAAAGACAAATAAATAAATAAACAAAAACAAAACATAATCAATATAAATAAAGTTTAGTATGAAATACAACAGGGGTTTATACTCAATAAATCCCTGTTGTGACAGTAAAATCTGCCCAACCCACAAGGAACAGTACAAATGGCTGTTTAGGACTTATATTACGCCCGTAAAGTTGCACCATTTTAATCCCGACATACCAGACACTTGTATTAAAATTAGGGATGTCCCGATCCGATCACGTGGTTGGGGACTCGATCGGAATCGGACTCCTTTGTCCGATCAGGATCGGACATTTCATTTATTTTCATTATGATCAGAGCTTTTTATTTCATCTTATCATTATGGATAAATACTCCACTATAAGTCTGCATGTCATGAAAAGATCACAAAATGTCATCACCAGAAAACGGCAGCAGCTCAAGCAGAAGGCTAACAAAACAAAAGCTAACAAAGCTAGCTAGAAAGCTAAGTTCCGGGATCAATAACTCTTTAAAAACGCTTTAAACTGACAGCAAGTGTCTCTATTGGTTTGTCATAACTCAAACAACATCCTCTAAAGGTATTCCAACAGAAACAGACAGTTTTTTCTTTTTAATGTGAAGCTCTTCATGCTGCAGACAGATGGCTAAACAGCAGCTGCTAACTGCTACATGCTAGCGCCGTGATTTAACTCCTTAGGACCCCAGCTGTCCTTTGATATGCCTGTTTGATTTATCTGACAGAGAAATAACAGTTAAGAAAATTAACTACTGTGGTAATAAAACAGAAAATGTGATGTCTTAAGAACTTAAAAAAGAAGCACATAATCTTAAAAATAACTAAATAAATAAAACTAGTAAATTAAAACAAATAATGATATCAACTATTCATGAACACTCATCAAATTTCATGCTAAAACAAAATCATAATTTATTTTTAAGAATTTTAAATGAGGACAGGAATCACATTTGGTTAATAATGTTCAATAGCTCTAAAGATGTTAAAGCTAAAGTCACTAAACTTTATCACATGACTAATTATCACTTATATAACAATTGTATTTTCTTTCCTGGTTTATATTTGCTGTATTTTTACTTGTTTATTAAAGCTACTTCACAGAATTGTTTTATTTAAGTTTTTAGTGATAAAAGAAGGTTATTAAAATATAAATAAGGGACAACACTAATCTGTTTGTTTAATTTATTCATGTTTTAAATGTCTTATAAAAGTATCGGATCAGGACTCGGTATCGGCAGATACACAAAATCAAATGACTCGGAATCGGATCGGGCCCAAAAGAACCTGATCGGGACATCCCTAACTAAATGTAACACAGAAAAAGGGACTCTGCTTCATTGTTTATGGGATGGTGAAAAGCTCCAAATATTTTGGACAGAACTCCACTTAATATCCAAGTTGACAACATGTGTTATCCCTTTAGATCCCAAACTATGCATGCTACATATGTACCCTAAAGATTTAAAAATAAATTCAAAAACATATAAATTAATAGATTTTTCGCTGCTACAGGCTAAAAGGGTCATAGCTCTGAACTGGAGGAATGTCCAGAGGCCAACCACTAACCAGTGGTTGAAAGAAATGTCTTTGGCCCTAGAAAAATTAACATATATTGTGAGGGACAAGGCTGCAGATTTTCATGAAATCTGGACTCCATTTACTACCTTTTTGAATGATCAGTCTCTAAAGCTTAGTGGCCAAACAATAGCTGACTAAACTACATCTGCTTTAAGTAAAGGTGATCTTGTGTTCCAGCTGAGGGAAGAAAGGAAAGCTGGATGGGAAATGAGGAAAAGGCCAAAGGGATGACTATATTTTGTTTTCTTTATTTGCTTTGCCTACTACATCTTTACAATTAGTTAAATTCTGTATAATGTGTTTTTATTTTTATTTATTTTTAAATGTATTTAATTACCTATTTATTTATTTTTCTTAATTTATTTATATTTGTAAAGTATGTATAAGTAATTATTTTATTATACTTTACGTATAATTTACTTGTATGCTGAGATTTGGGTGAGTATACTTGTGTGGGAGGGAGGTGTTTGTGTTGGAAAGAGAGCAAAAATCAATAAAAGTATTTGATAAAAAATCTGCCCAACTCAAGAAGCTCTCAGCCCACATCTGTTGGCTCAGCTGTTGGACCGGACAAGTTAAAAAAAAAATGCAGCAGTTCCTCACACGACCACTGGAGGCTGGTTGCAAAAGGAGCATTTTTCTATTGAGTCGTGTTAAGAAAATCTGGCAAAAAAAAACCCAAATCTTTTAAAAATGGTCAGAAGGTCACGCGGTGATGTCAGGAGTCTTCACAGCTGCTCTTCAGATCATGTGCAGTCGCAGCTCAGAACGTTTTTACGCGAGTATGTGATCACTTGCACTCTGCGATTGGTATGTTCCTCCAGCTTACAGGTGAGCTGCAGCAGGTGAGGACTGGGCTCATAAAGGACCCAGCTGGGCTCTTTTGGATTAGGCCGATGATACACATCCAGAATTTCCACGGTGTGGAGATGTTTCAGCTCCTGCAGAAGCAGGAAGTCCTCTTCTGACACTCCATGATGCCTGGAAAGAAACCCAGCAGACCCCAAACATCTAAACCCATTCAGAACCTCTGAAAACACAAACGTTTGACAAAAGTTTCATAGAGGATTCAGAGATCTTTCAGACTTTGCTCAGCAGGAAGTTTAGTTTGCAGCGACTCACCTGATAGCCAGCGTTTTCAGGTGAGGAAACAGGCGTGGAAGGAGCTTAATCAGGCTAGAAGACGATCCCCAAGGCTCCAGGTGGAGGTGTTCCAGACCAGGAGCCCTCGCTGAGACGACCTGCAGGTCTTCAGGCTGGAGATCCACGCTGAGGGTCAGACTGAGCAGAGATGGTGGAAGGAAGTCTGCGTACGCAGCCAGAGGATGACCTCCTGTCAGACAAATGGGAGAGTTTAGAAGGTGAAGTGAAGCTGCTTCAGATCTGAAACATCTGCGTTCATGTTGATGTGTTTACATGTTGATGTGTTTACATGTTTACATGTTGATCCTGGGGCCCGTTTCAAGAATCAGGTTTTGTTGGAACTCTGAGTTCTTGAACTCAAATTCAGTAAAACTCTGAGTTTTCGGTTCCAGAAAGAGGGATAACTCAAACCCGGGAAAGTGGGTCAAACGTGATCATGCTGTAGTATCGCGAGACTGACAGGTGTGTGGGTGAGTAAATCTGGCGGCGCGTGAGTAGCTAAACAAACATTTGCA
>NW_023416892.1:249031-256203 GCF_002922805.2 Oryzias melastigma | reverse complement strand
CTGTTCTACCGCTGCAGCTGTGTTGCTTTTCTTGATGAAAATGTTCTCTATAGTCGCATTTGCTTGAAGGAACTTATCAATTTCCGCCGCCGGAAGTACTAAACTCAAGTGCTTCGCTCCCGTTGCCATGGTGAATCATGCTGTCTTTGCTCCATTGATCAGGGCTTTTCATGGTCGCGACGCTCACACCTGATTCTGGTTCTGACAACTTCAAGTTGATTGAATCAAACATTTTCAGCTGTTCTGGAACCGAAAACCCTGAGTTTGAGAATTTAGAGTCCAGTGACTCTAAGTTCAGGTTCGAACTCTAAATTTGTTGAAACTGCTTCTTGGAACGGGCCCCTGGTGATGTGTTTACATGTTTATATGTTGATTTGTTTACATGTTTATATGGTGATTTGTTTACATGTTTATATGTTGATTTGTTTACATGTTTACATGTTGATTTGTTTACATGTTTATATGTTGATGTGTTTACATGTTTATATGGTGATTTGTTTACATGTTTATATGGTGATGTGTTTACATGTTTATATGGTGATTTGTTTACATGTTTATATGGTGATGTGTTTACATGTTTATAGGTTGATGTGTTTACATGTTTATATGGTGATTTGTTTACATGTTTATAAGCTTTTCTGTGAGGTCACTGGGTGACTCCGCCTCCGTCGGTGTAAGGTCACCGTACAGCGTGGGTTGGGATAGGTGGGAGGTACCGTGCACGCTGAGACAGGAGAGTTCTGGCAATGACGTCAGCCATGTCTGCAGGTGACAGGTGGGTCCAGGTACGGAGTACAGGTGCAGCACCGACAGGCTCTGGAGGCGGGACAAAGGCTGCAGGACGTCCTGCGTCACCACGGCGTCATAATTAAGCAGCTGAAGATGCGACAGCTGTAGAGCTGCTGCGCCATCTGGAGGATGAAGACAGCATCAGGTCAGCACCAAGTCAGCATCAGGTCAGCACCAAGTCATCATCAGGTCAGAATTAGGTCACCATCAAGTCAGCATCAGGTCAGCACCAAGTCAGCATCAGGTCAGCACCAAGTCAGCATCAGGTCAGAATCAGGTCAGCACCAAGTCAGCATCAAGTCAGCATCAGGTCAGCACAAAGTCAACATCAGGTCAGCATCAGGTCAGAATCAGGTCAGCACCAAGTCAGCATCAGGTCAGAATCAGGTCAGCATCAAGTCAGCATCAAGTCAGCATCAGGTCAGCATCAGGTCAGAATCAGGTCAGCATCAAGTCAGAATCAGGTCAGCATCAAGTCAGCATCAGGTCAGAATCAGGTCAGCATCAAGTCAGCATCAAGTCAGCATCAGGCCGGCATCAGGTCAACATCAGGTTAGCATCGAGTCAGCATCAGGTCAGAATCCGGTCAGCATCAAGTCAGCATCAGGTTAGCATCAAGTCAGCAAAAGGTCAACATCAGGTCAGCATCAAGTCAGCATCAGGTCAGAATCAGGTCAGCATCAGGCCAGCATCAGGTCAGAATCAGGTCAGCATCAGGTCAGCATCAGGTCAGCATGGCTGATCCTCTGAGGAAAACTCTGCTGTAAAAACCTAATTCTAAACATGGATGTCATCCCAGATTATGATCAGGTAATCATGAGATCAGAGAGGAGGAATGCACAAGATTACAACCTCCGTTTCTTTGATCATCCTGGAGAGTTTTGACGGATTACATTTTTAACATTTTCTTTTTGTGCTTTTAGTGAGAAAGATTGAGATATGATTCACAGATCTTCTGGATCTAGGTCACAGAACTGGTTTGGGATTCTGTGGATGTGGATCACAGAACCGGCTAGAGATCAATTCAATTCAATTCAATTCAATTTTATTTATATAGCTCAAAATCACAAAGAGATTTGCCTCATTGGGCTTCAAAATATAAACAATTGTTAAAAACTAAACAGACTACAGATCCAGTGCATGTGTGGATCACAGAACCGGTCCCAGAACCTCGGGTCCGGTTGAGGGCTAAAGCTCTTCTGTCTTTGTCTGCAGAGGTTCTGTGACTTCCCAAAGAGGCGGTGGAACCGTCATCCATCAGGTTCTGCTGTGGTGGAACCAACGTCCTGCTTCGGTTCAGGAGCAGAACCCTAACAGAACCAGCATGACCCACAAGCTGTTGGAGTAGAACTTTGGAGGAGGAGTCTGTCTTCCTCCTCATCCAGGTTGGTTAACCCGCTCAGACATGTGTTTACCTGGGAGGTGGGCGGGGCCGAAGAAGTCCTGCGGCAGCGTCTTGTAGGTGATCATGGTCCAGGACAGGTGTCTGAGCTGGCTCAGGTGACCAAGGACGCCGCACAGCGTCCGAATTCTCAAACTGCCGTCGTGATGCAGCTGCAGAGAGGTGAGTCTGCGCAGCTGAGTCACCGCAGCCAGCAGGTGAGCAGGTGGACAGGTGAGCTGCACGTTACACAGCGTGAGCTGTGTCAGCTGATCGCTCAGCGGAACCAGGAAGTCCAATTTGCTGAGCGGCGTGCAGCCGGACGTGAGAGACAGGCGCTGCAGTCGGCCCAGAACCTGCAGCTCCCGGACCTCCCGCTCCATCCAGCGATCCAGACAGAGCGCGTCCAGCAGCGGCAGACGCGAGCACAGCAGCTGGAGGTCCTTCTTCCCAGCCGCACGCAGCCGCACCACGCGCACCTGCCACCGGGCCAGACTGCGCCAGAACCTGCGGTTGTACCGGGAAAGGTCCTGAAGCAGCACGCTGAAGCCCCGCCAGAGGGCGCTCGAGTCGTCCAACAGGCTCCGGAAATGGGAACAGGTGCAGCGCATGCGCAGCTTGTCTCTCCAGGGCAGGTAGCTGAAGATGCGCAGCCACAGCTCTGCGGGAAGACGCAGTGCCGCCATCAGGCCGCCAGCGGGACTGCACGTGCGCAGGTACGGACTCCGAGCTCACACTGCTAGCGTCACAGCTCCGATGCGGCAGCAGTCTTTGCTCAACAAATGACGCAGCTGAACCGCAGCGAATGAAGGGGGGATTCACACCTGTCTGGTCACGTGAGTCATTTGCTTTCTCAGCCAATCACAAACGTCTGGTTCCGAAACAGAAACATCCTACGGGATCGGCGCTCAGAAATGCTGCCGAACCGGAATTTGGTGCGCATGCGCAGTCACATGAAAAGGATGGTCCCGTCTATCATGCCGGCAGACATGAGCGCGGCCCGGTCCGGTCCGGGACTGAAGGACGTGCGGGTCGGGGTCCGTGCCGGTGGTCCTGACGGGCGCTTTACGTCACCTTTGACGTCAGAGGATGGAGCGTGTCACCTGGGAACAGGTGAAGGAAGGTTCGAGCGTCCCGGTTCTCCTCCTAACTCGTTCTTCCGGAAAACTTTTTCCGGAAACGACGAACCCACCTCGCTGTTAGGGGAGGAGCTGTGACATGCTGCTCCCTAGACCGCAGAATCATAGACGGTATATATGCAGAATCCCTGGACACACACCTGTGGACCAATCACAGAGACGTCTCAGAAATCCAATCTTTATTGGAGACGTGAACGTCACACAAAACAGAAGCAGCAACACAAACGCCGTTTATGGTTCCGCTGCTGCGAAGGTTTGTTGGGTTTTCATCCACGTTGATGAAAACTGTCTCTAATAAGGAGCAGAAGCTTCACTTCACAGCGGAGATCTCAGTGATCCAGTTAAGATGCTCCAAAAGATTCAAAACAAACAGGGTCCACTTCTGTTGTGAGTAAACAAAGAACGTGTGGTCCGGTTCGGAGGAATTCTCCCCACTCCAGCCGGGTCAGACCTCTCTGCTTCCGGGGGGGTTCCCCCTCACTAACACGCTGCCCCGGAGGAGGCGCTGTGGACCCGATTCACCATAGAAGAAGATCGCACCCCCCCCCGGCAGATGATCGACCTGATGGAAGGTGAGTCGAAGCAGCTGATCCAGCTTTCTGTGGACCGCACAAGCAGACCGCACGCGCTCTTTCTGGAAACGGTGGTAACGCGCGGTCACGTGACTCGGTAGTGCCTAAACTCACGAGGTTTGATCGATAATGAAGAAACAAGCGCGTGCTCGGGGGGTCGTAAGCTGTGAGCGTCAACGTCCGGAGGTGGAGAGACAGAAAGAGGAGGCGGGAACAGGTGAAGGGGGGTCCAGGTGTGATGGCGGCCATCGACTGTTGACGGATCACTGCAACCTGAGGCTCCCCTTTACCATCCGTTTCATCCCCTTTACCCTGTTTTTTCCCTTTTACCCTCTGTTTCTTCCCTTTTACCCTCTGTTTCTTCCCCTTTACCATCTGTTTCTTCCCTTTTACCCTCTGTTTCTTCCCCTTTACCCTCTGTTTCTGCCCCTTTACCCTCTGTTTCGTCCCCTTTACCCTTCGGTGTGACCCCTGGGGTTAACCCTAACCCTCCGATTCTCTTCGGAGCGTTCCCAGAGATCTTCTCCTTATGATGACGCAGTTTTTAGGTAAAGTCTAAAAATCTCTTGTTTTCTTGGACATAGTCTCTGCAGAGTGGTAGGAGTTCAGAAATATTGAAATGACGTTTACGGTTAATTTTCTTTTGTTTCCTTCATAGAAACGCCACCAAAACATTAAAAACTCTGTTTCCGTCAGAGTGGATCTTTAACATGTTTGTCTGGACCTCATTTCACAGTGACATCATCAAACAGGAAGTGCTCTGCAGTCACAGGAAGTGCCAGGAAGGTCAGAGATAACGCTGCTGACTGGCACAACCTGATGCTGCGGTGGGATAGACTGACCGAGGAGGGCGTCGACGTGGCAACCAGCATCGTCAACACCAAGAGGTACCTTTGTTTCTACGGGGGGGGCAAAAAGTATTCAGTCAGCCTCCAACTGTGCAAGCTGTCCCACTTCAAAAGATGAGAGGTCGGTAACTTTCATCACAGGGAAAACTCAACTATGAGACAAAAATGAGGAAATAAAATCCAGAAAATGAAATGATCTGATCTTTAAAGACTTGATTTCTAAATGATGGTGAAACATAACCCAACCCCAATGAGGCAAGTTTCCTTTGTGATATTGGGCTATAGAAATAAAATTGTAAATTGCATTGAACATAAGTACTTGGTTAAGATTAACTAAATCTGCAATAAAGCTGTGAAAAAAACAATGATTAGGAAACGGAAATGAGAATCTGGCTCCATCTGGGGCAGATCCCAGAACTCCACGGGGGTGGGGGGTCTCCTGAATGACCCGCAGAGATCTGGGACCAAAGACCACCGTCAGTAACACACTGCACTGCTATGCAGGGACTCTAACCCTGCAGGGCCCGACGCTTCCTCCTGCTGAAGGCAGAACATGTGCAGATCCAGAAGAGGACTGGAGAATGTTCTCTGATCAGATGGAACCAGAACAGAACTGTTTGGTGGGGAAAGAAGAACACCAAACCTACTGTAAATCATGGGGTAGAAGCATCATGGTTTGGGCTGTCTTTGTCTTATCGTTGAGGTTTACCTCTGATGACCATTTCACATCTCTCATCATTTTACTGGGAGAACTTACACAGTTGGAGGTTGACTGAATACTTTTTGCCCCCTGTACAGCTGTAGTCACATGACATCACAGGAAATCCTTGTCTGCACGCTCTGCAGCCCCTCAGCTCGTTTCATGTCCGTCTGCAGAGCGTCTGCCCCGCCTACACCTGCAGGTGTCTACGCCCCCTCAGTGAGCACTGATCTCCTCTGAGGAGGAGGTTCTGACCCGTCCTGTCCTCCTCAGGTCTCAAAGCGAGTCACTGCTGGTTCCTGAGGCTTCCTCGTCATCTTTTTCCTCGCCATCTTCCTCCTCATCTTCCTCTTCGACCCAACCGGCGCCAGGAGCTGCAGAGCTGCAGGAGCGGTGTCTCAGACTGCTGGACATTGTGGAGAAAATGGTGAGTTCCTTCTGAACTGAAAACACTGAATGAAAGAGAAGGAATGTATCGGAACCAGAACTGGACCTGCTGTGACCGACTGGAGCATCCCTGAGAATGATGTGGCGTTGCAGCTCTGTCAGACCTCCTCTGTTGTTCTCCAGGAGCTGCCTCCAACAGCGGTTCTGTCTGCATGAAACCAAACGGACCCTCAGTCCAGCTTCTCTCCTTGTTCATTCCTCTGTGGGTTCTGCCACTCAGAACACAAGCAGCGGTTCAGGTTCTCCCTGTGGATCATCAGTACCAGCGGCTGTTGAGTTGGGCCATGGTCGACCCATTATCAAAGTTCTGTTTGTGGTTCAGCTGCTGGTTCTGGTTTGACCTCAGAGGTACAGAGAGAAAACCGTCTCATCCGATTTGTGTGAGTCTGGATTTGAAACTTATACATTTTGTGTGTAAAAGTGTGTATTCATGTGTATTCAAATATGCAACAACGATTAGTATGAACAATTACTAATAACTAGATATTTCTGCAATAATGCTAGTGTGAATGCTGTAAGCTGAATGTGGTGGCTAGTTAAAAAAGTTGATAGCCAGCTTAAATATGAGCTAAATGTCGAATAAGCCTATAAAACTGAAACAAGCCTAAATTATCCAAAACAGCTAGCATGTAGCTGAACTGTTGGCTAAACTCAAATGTAGCCTTAAAAACCTTGGTAAATGCCAAAATGGTCCAATAAGCTAGAATTATGCCAATATAGCAACTGAAGTTTTAAAATTGCTCCAGAAACCCCGGAAACGCCAAAACAACCAGAGGAGCTCTGATATTAGCGCTAAAATTTTGGATGAATCCCAAATTAGTTTAAAATAACCCAAAATTTACAGCACTCACACTTGAAACATCTGTGGACTGCGTTTGGAAGACTGGAGATCTTTGTGTGTGGCTGAGATGGAGTGTTGAGAGGTCGTCATGGCAACGAGCACACAGACCGACATTTCTCATCAAAAATGTGCTTATTTGGTATCATTTTACTCAGCACAACCTCTCCTATGTGACACTGCCTTTATTATGGCCCGCAGCAGCAGTCTACTGACTGCAAGGACCATATAGTTTTTGCTTTAACATTCTATCTTTCTGCGCCTTTGAGCCAAAATTTCACCCCCGCCACATGAACGAAAAGTACCTCAAAATGTTATCACACGTAGGGAAATCTACATCAAACTACATCGGACCCTGGGGGTGTCCAGATCTCGGTGGTGCGGAATCCGGTCCCTGCTTTCGAGAACTGGTCCTCTCCTTAACTCCATCAGTGGGTGTGCCTGGTCGGGCCTTGTTT
>NW_023416892.1:222517-247375 GCF_002922805.2 Oryzias melastigma | reverse complement strand
ATTTCTCACTTACATCACAGTCCAGCTATACAGTAAAGGGAAGGGGGGAGGGGTTAGTGCTTAGCAGGTGAGTTCAGATCAAAGGTCAGCGTCAAGGGCAGCGATGGTGCGTAGGGGCGGGTAGCGAGCTGATCTCACAGCTGCACAGCAGGACGCCTGAGGACGTCCGTCGGTTCCAGAGGGTTCATTAGTTTAATTTTTCATTGGTTAATGCATTTATGTTTTAGACAGGGTGTTTATTTTTTTCTGTAGTCCCTTCTTGAGTTTACTATCAGGATTGCTTTAATGTCAGATGTAAAACATTCTGTCTGTGTAACTTTTTTTTGTGAAATCCATTTTATTTGAAATGCATTGGGCTCTGTGAGTCAAAGTGTTACAAGTGATTAGACTGCTTGGTTGTTTGAGGCATTTTTCCAAGGAAGAAAAAACAAAACAAAAACAAAGCTACAAATAACAGGTTAAACAAAGGTTATTTTGCTATTATTTTTCTGGTCCGGCCCACTTGAGATCAGACGGGTTGAATGCGGCCCCCGAACCAAAATGAGTTTGACTCCTCTGGCGTAGAGGGTCGATCCGCCCTGCATCCCACTCATGTTGTGTCTCTTGATGGCGATGGCATTCCCCAGAGGAAGCATGCAGATGTTCAAAAGCAAGGGGCCGAGGACATAACCTTGTGGAACACCACATTTTATTTTGTGGACCCCAGAAGAAAGTGTCCATGCTTACCAAAAGTTTCTGTCTATGAGGAAGGATTGAACCACTGAAGAACAGTACCTGAGAGGCTGTGGAACAGGATCAAGTGATCCACAGGATCAAAAGCAGCACTTAGATCCAGTAGCATTAACACTGAGATCTGACCTGACTCAAGAACATACCTCACATCCCCACCGATCTCTGTGGTTCGTTATGAAACCAGGCTGCTTTATCTCAAAGATGTTTGTGAGAGAAACTCTTTCAGCTGAATAGAAACTGGTTTTTCTAGAATCTTGCTCAAAAACGGGGAGTGGAACGATGGTCTGTAGTTACGAAGAACTGAAGCAGCTCAATGGTTTTCTTTAGTCTCACCGCCGTGAAGAGACTTCACCAAGTTTAAAATGAGTCCCGAGAACCGTAGAATGATTGAAAACGTGAGGATGGGATCTAAAAACAGATCAATAGAAAACTCGACCGAGTGCTGCAGGTCCAAACTGTCCTCGGGTATAAACCATCTCCAGTAAAAAGGCTTTTGATTGGACGGAGTGATCTGAGTGCTGAGGTGGTCTGAAGTCTTCGCACGATGAGGCGGTACCAGCATGATGTTTTTATTATAGAGTTAAAGAGGATTAGATTAAGATGAACGGACACTGAGGTTCTGGTCACTTTCAGTAGGAATTCCTGGTCCATTTTACTGCTCGATTATATATAAAGATATTAATAGTTTACCAGTTTCTTTTCTCCAATGTCTCTCAGCCACTCTGCCACCTGATACTATTCACAATCCAAGTTCAGAAAGAAAACTCTGATGATCCAGCCTTGTAGCAGCACTTAAACGCATCACTCACATGAATCTGGAGATGTGGAAAATCTCATGTCCGGTTTGTGCCCAAATATGGTTTTGTGTAACAGCCGATTGGTGTGTGTTGTTTTGAGCTTCTTTAATTTAAAGTTGTATTTTGTCATTTTTGTTCATGTGAATACACAATTACACACAAAATGTATGTGTTACAACTCACACAAATGGGATGAGACCGTTTTCTCTGGTACGGAGGCTGCTCCTGACTCAACAGTCTGCATTGGAGGATTGCACCCCCTGGTGGTTGCATTTACATGTTTGCTGATGAGCAGGAAGCAAAAAGACGGACACTCGGATCAAATCTGAGGGTCCAGACCCCTGAAAATGTTTGACAGAAACTCTACAGACCATCAGCTGCTCATCCTCTGTAAATTCATGTTCTAACGATGTAGAAAACGTAAAGACAGAAACAGACGAGCTGCTGGATGACCTCCACTGTTGTTGCTTTGCTAGTCATCACTGCAATAACACGCTAGCAGTCTAAACCACACATGCGCTGTGAAACCGCTCAGTGGAAATGAGGCTGAACAGAAACGCTTGCTAGAATGAACTGGATCATCCTGTACTAGTCTTCAGCGTACTACTCCTTACCAACTCGCTCAGTGGAAGCGAGGCTTATCCGTTCTCCTCTCAGACCTGAACTCTTCCTTCCTGCCGTCTGACCCTCAGTTCTTCACTCACATAGTCTCTCAAATGTGAATCTGATGTTTGGCTGTGATGTCGTCTTCTGCTCAGACTGCCATCGTGGCCAAGATGGAGCGTTTGGCAGCATCGCAGGAGGCCCTTCGGGAGCTGGAGGAGTTCCGCTCTGGCTCTGCAGGAGGGGCAGCGCCGCTGTTCCACAGCTGGTCCGCCAAACAATTCGGCAAGTCCACAGCATGCTGCATGCATGTCAGCAGAGCAGCAGCGCCACACGCTGGGCTTCTTATTTACCTGTGGTTTCCATGGTAACTGAGTTCCTCTCCGTTTCAGAGGACACCTCGCAGCTCCTGCTCTCTGCTTTCACCGAGGAGCTGAAGCTGAAGCAGGTCATCGTGCAGGAGCTGGCCCACACCGCCTCCTTCGACCTCTCCATGGTCTACCTGTCCTGCTGGCTCCACCAGCCCAACATACCCCCCCAGAGCCGGCTCACGCTGGAGGCTCTGCTGCTGGAGACCGGGCACCGCACACTGTGAAACGTACTGGTGTCAGAGCCTCCACTTTTGTCTGCAAAGATTAAAATGAATGAACCTGGTCCACTGCAGTGATGCTTCCAGAACCAGCTCCACTTTCAGCGGGTCCCAGCTCGAACACAAAACTCGATCTCGTCCCCTCAGAACGCAGTAGATCTGCAGTCCCTGAACCACCTGCCCCAGAACGATATTAGACGTGATTCTTCTTAGTCTGTCACAGGGTTGAGAATACGCTAACAATAGGTGGCGCTCTTTTCCATGTCTGTGACAACAAAGAGACCTGTACAACGCCACAAAACCCACTCCGAGACCCTCACGACGCAACCCGACTCGAGCCCCGTATGACGCCACAAAACATTAATCCGAGATCCATACGACGTAGCGAAACCCGACTCAAGAGACCCGTACCACGCCACAAAACCCGACAGGGAGACCTGTACGACCTCATGAAACCTGACTCCGAGACCTGTAAGACGCCACGAAACCCGACTCAGAGACCTGTAAGACGCCACGAAACCCGACTCAGAGACCCGTAAGACGCCACAAAACCCGACAGGGAGACCTGTACGACCTCATGAAACCTGACTCCGAGACCTGTAAGACGCCACGAAACCCGACTCAGAGACCTGTAAGACGCCACGAAACCCGACTCAGAGACCCGTAAGACGCCACGAAATCCGACTCAGAGACCCGTAAGACGCCACGAAATCCGACTCCGACACCCGTACGACGCCGCGAAACCCGACTCCAAGACCTGTACGACGCCACAATACTCGAATCAGAGACCCTTACGACGCAACCCGACTCGAGCCCCGTATGACGCCACAAAACATTAATCCGAGACCCATACGACGCAGCTAAACCCGACTCAAGAGACCCGTACGACGTAGCGAAACCCGAATCGGACACCCGTACCATGCCACGAAACCCGACTCCGAGACCCTTACGACGCCACGAAACCCGACTCAGAGACCCGTACGACGCCCCGAAACCCGACTCCAAGACCCGTACGACGCCACAATACACGAATCAGAGACCCGTATGACGCAGCGAAACCCCACTCCGAGACCCGTACAAACCACATAACATGAATCCGAGACCCGTACGACTGCACGAAACCCGACTCAGAGACCCGTACGACTGCACGAAACATGAATCCGAGACCCATACGACTGCACGAAACCCGACTCAGAGACCTGTACGACGCCGCGAAACCCGACTCCAAGACCCGTACAATGCAGCGAAACCCAACTCTGAGACCGGTACAACGGTTTGTGAAGACAAATGTGGGCAGAAAACCATTCTAGAAAAAACATTTGTGAGGTGAGCTCACATGAAGCCGCCATCCATCTGCCTTCATTGATAGCGACGGTAAACCATCCACTGATGGAGCGCTTACCAAGAAAGACGTCTTTAAAAAACTGACTGACCAGAACATCGGGGAGGGAGGAAATGTAAAACCTGATGCAAAAAAACCCCAAAGAACTGGACATTTTTCATCGGCTCTTGATGACAGCGCGGACATGCTGCACACAGTGGAACAGTACGGTTCTACGGACAGCTTCTGTGCAGAATCCAGACGGAACCGGCTACTTGGATCTTGGAAAGGATTTTTTTAACCTGGTTTTGTGTGGCTTTCTGGAAAACAAATGTTTGAATCAAGTTTTGTTACGGACTTCACCTCCTATCGGAGAAAAAGTTAGGACCCCTGAAGTCGATTGTAATGGAAAAGCCGGCTTCAGGGTCACTCCCTAGTGGAGTGTGGCACGTCAGGAGCAGGGCCCGGGTTCTGAAAGCTTCAGCAGAGCCCGGTTCTGCAGTAGGGCCCGGTTCTGAGAGAATCAGCAGTCGAGTGCGACACACTGCTTTATTGGGAACAGGATGCATGCTGCACGGACCATTCAATGACAGAGACCGTCCTCCATGCTGCGCTCAGCTTATCGGTCCAATCGTTCGGTTCCGCTCGTGAACGCTGGATTTTATCAAAAGTAATAAAATAGTGCAACTCTTTTAGACTTGGTTCTACACATGTATCTACATATAAACATTCACACACCAGCATCTACATTCAAGTCCAAACATGAAACACTGAACACGGGCCGAGCCCACTCCCTCTAAAAACTGCAGGGGGCGCTGATGCACCATGGAACACTGATTGTCGGTCTGCAAATGAGGACGCGTCCGACAGCTGATGATGACGGGGAACTGCAGGTCAGGAACCAGGAGAGGCGGGAACCCCAGAGGACCCGGCCCAGCAGGGTGGACCCCCTCACGCCCCCTGCAGGTAGATGAGGGTACAGCGGGAGAGCAGACGGAGCTGCTGTCAGACCGGACTGACCGTTCTACATAAAGTTCACGATTTCCATCCATCTGATACTTTAAAATCCTCGGGTTCGGACGAGGTTCTGGTCCGTCTCAGCTCTCACCGAGGTTCAGTGAGGAGCTTTGGCGCCATCTGATGCTTCGATGCCGAGCAGGGCCTGGACGGCCTCCAGAGGAATCCCTTCTGGGGTCTGGATATGCATGGTGGTTCCATCCGGTCCATTTACAATGACTATGCCGTCTGAGCCCGGCTCTGCCAGCTGGACCGTCAGCCCCTCTGTCTGAATGTAGATCTCCTGACCCTCCTGCAGTTCTTTAGACTCGCATGGTTCTTTTGCTCCACACTGGGTCTGGGAGGGGAACTCAGTCTGCTGGATCTCAGTCAAATTCTGGATTAAAGCGGGGCCAGATGTCTGAGCAGATCCAGACTCCGTGGTCTTAGTGGATCCAGGTTCCGTGGTCTTAGTGGATCCGGGCGTAGATGTCTTCTTTTCTGTGCTGGCATCAGAGGAGGAACCCAGCATGGTCTCCAGCTCAGTCACATGGGCTGTGATTTCAGGGGTGGTTAGGACCAGGTCTGCACCTTCAGAACCATCAGCTGGACCCACTTCAACAGGGCTGGCAGGAGGTGGCGGCTGGCTGGAAGGCACAGAACCGGAGGAACTGCAAAACCATGAAGAACATTCAGACGATACCGCATAGCTTCCAATAGTGGCTGGTCTCTAATAGACGGCAGTCTGTAACAAACAGCAGTCTGAAATAAACGCCGGTCTGTAATTAAGATCGGTGTATTATAAATGGTGGTCTGTAATAAATAGCGGTCTGTCACAAACGGCAGTCCGTAATAGGGCTGCCACAAACGATCATTTCAATAGTCGACTAATCTCCGATTATTATTTCCGATTAGTCGACTGATCGGTTCGTGCGGCGACTGGATGTAAAACACACATCTTAACCATAATTAGCTTTAAACTTGAAGTGTTTAAGCTATATGCTAACTAAATATAAAGACAATAGTTTATTAGCCTTTAAGGAATCATACAGGTTTTCTCCTTAATTTGTTTCTGGCATTAAAGCGAGACTTAAATCAAATGATGTAATCTGAATCAACAACAGAAAACTTAATAAAAGCCTGCAAGTATTTTTTAAAGCTTTAATATGTATATTTAATAAAACAAGTGAAAAGTATTTCAAAAGCTATTAGCAGCCTCTCTGTCTGCGCGGTGAACGTTTCAAAATCATGATCGCGGCGCAGAATATAAATGAAGCCTTGGAAGAGCGGTTCATTTCCAGTTTAAACTCATAACCCACGCCGCCCTCGCGGCGTTTGGTTAGAAGAGTACGGATTATGAAACGTACATCAAGCAGACAGAAGCGCCGTAGACACGGATCTGCTGCAGATCTGATGGGTTATCTCCAAACAGCGCATTAATGCCAGCCGAACACGATCCATTTAAGCCTGGAAAACTGCCACGGCAGAGCTAGCTGTGTTAGCGCCGATGTTAGCATAGCTAGACGAAGCTCTCTGTTCAACGTGATCAAACTCAGTCACAACATGCTTCATCTTCATGCACCGCCATAGCGATCTCATGGAACACAAGTTCTGCCTTAAAGAAATGACATTGGACAATTTTCTTCTTTTATTTTTCTTATGTTTCCAAACATTTTCGAGTTCCGTTAGCGTGTTGTTGTGTAGTTGTTGATACTCCAGCCTACCCTGTAACATCACTGCTAACCGGATTAGCACCACTGCGCATGTGGGAAGAGAACGGCAGACCCGGCATTAGAAAACGCGCACCATAGTTTTGAGATAAAAACAAGGAATAAACAAAAAAACGACGCTTTGACGACCAAAATAGTTGTCGATTATTTTAGTAGTCGACGTATTCGTGATTAATCGAATAATTGTGGCAGCCCTAGTCTGTAATAAATGGCAGTCTTCAACAGACGGCGGTCTGTAACAGACGGCAGTCTGTAATAAATGGCGGTCTGTAATAAACAGGGGTCTGTTATAAACCTCAGTCTTTGACAGACGGCGGTCTGTAACAGACGGCGGTCTGTAACAGACGGCAGTCTGTAATAAATGGCGGTCTGTAATAAACAGGGGTCTGTTAGAAACGGCGGTCTGTGACAGATGGCGGTCTGTAGTAAAATGGTGGTCTGTTATAAACCTCAGTCTTTGACAGACGGCGGTCTGATACAGACGGCGGTCTGATACAGACGGCGGTCTGTAACAGACGGCGGTCTGTAACAGACGGCGGTCTGTAATAAACGCCAGACTGATTGACACATTTTTGGAATAAACGGCATGACTACTACTGGAAGATATAAGGTATGCCCATCCGGGCTGTAACAACACACCTGTCGCTGAGGAGGTGGAGCCAGCTTACCTGGAGGACAACAGTTTCGATCCGGCTGACAGCACCAGAGGTGAAACAGACACGGAGCAGGTCTTTAGGGGGCAGTTCAGCGGCGGGAAAGAGGTGATGGTGGTACTGCCTGGGAGGAAAAGGGGGAACATTTCAAGCTAGAACAGGTGACATGCCCCGCATACAGGTGAGTTTCGGTACCTGTCTGAGTCCTGTCTGTGCCGTTCTGCTGAACTGGAATGCTGTTCTCCATCTTGAACCTCTTGGATGGTGGTAGCATCTTGGAGTTCTGAAGTACAAAAACCCGGTCAGGTCTGAAGCCAGAACCACTTGCAGGGGAACATTTAAGAACTTCTGCATACTATTTATCCTTCAACTGTGACTGGAAAACCTTCAGGTGCTCCTGGTTCCGACATGTTCTAGAACCTTGTTCTAGTTTCACTAAATGAGAAATTCCCGCAGTTTTATAATTTCAGGATAAGCCTGCACAATAAACCGCAAATTTATCATTCCCACAGTATTATACCAATGCAGTATGCATACCGCAAAAGTGGCAATAAGAGGTCTCCTTACATGGTAACACAAAGCCAAGTTACTCACTTTAAGATGTGTTGAAATGTGTAAAACTGTTGCAGTTCATTTGGAAATGTATTCAATACCCACCTACCTGTACTATTCTTTATTGTAAAGAACACGATTGTATTCCATTTATTTACTGGGCTTCTATTTTGTTCCAACTACTCATTCTATTTTTGGTAGGTACTTGGTACGGTGAAAAATATATTTTCTTTGTTTTGAAAAAAACTTGCACTTTAAGTTATGTTGAGTTATTTAAATAAAACTGCTGGAGTGAATTGAAAACATAGTATTTGTTTTTCTATTCGTTATTTATCGCGACACATCGTCATCACAGTTTCAAATACACATCCATCCATCCATCCATCTTCATGACCGCTTCTTCCCTTTCGGGGTCGCGGGGTGCCGGAGCCTATCCCGGCTACTGAAGGGTGAAGGCGGGGTTCACCCTGGACAGGTCGCCAGTCTGTCTCAGGGCCTCAATCACACCCATTCACTCTCACATTCACACCCAGGGACAATTTAGAGTCACCAATGAACCTATGAAGCATGTTTTTGGACGGTGGGAGGAAGCCGGAGTCCCCGGTGAAAAC
Organism: Oryzias melastigma; assembly: GCF_002922805.2. Taxonomy (NCBI): domain Eukaryota; kingdom Metazoa; phylum Chordata; class Actinopteri; order Beloniformes; family Adrianichthyidae; genus Oryzias; species Oryzias melastigma. Next base: position 238,791 of record NW_023416892.1, on the reverse strand, counting down.
CCACGCATGCACGGGGAGAACATGCAAACTCCACACAGAAAGGTCCCAGCCGGGAGTCGAACCGGGGCCTTCTCGCTGTGAGGCAAGAGCGCTAACCACTGCACCACCGTGCAGCCTCACATATCGCATATTTTTCTCATATTGTGCAGCCCTATTTCAGGAGAACTCAAAGAACTTTGATTTGTCCCAAGTATGAAAGATCTCTGATTTCTGTTCATGGGGATTAACTACTGAACTCTAGGGAACCCGCTGTGTGTATCTATTTGTCCAAAACTCGGGTTTGGGTGTGAATCTACTTGGACTGGCACAATGAGTTGAGACCTGCGCTGCCAAAGAACAGTCAGCTGAAAATAATTTCACTTCATTTTGCTTTCCAAAGGCATAATATCCAGCACCAAGCAGTTCTACTGCAGCCCTGGCTCTGTTCGAATTGGGTCACCTTTTTGGTTTTGAACCTCCCTGTCAAATAAAAGACGCCATTTTGAAGGTGGATCTACATCTGGGTCTCTGCACTCCCAAGCTCTGACTGTATTCCTGTTGTAAAACCCAGATCCAGTCTGTACCAGAAACAACCTCCCAGGATCTTAGAAAGCATTCTTGAAAAGATGGTTACCCCCAAGTATCGCACGTTCTTGCTAGTCACACTTGAACTTGGAGATGTTCCTGGAACCACTTTCATCCTGTTGACCTCATCGAGGATTCCTAGCGACCGGGCCACCTGAAACCAGAATGCAGCATGACCTGCCATAGCCACAATCCTTTACCAGCTGCAGGGGCTTCAGACGCGTTCACCTTACCTCAATGTTCCTGACCTCCAGAGGAGTGGCTCCCCCCTGAGGACAGGTGATGTACTCCTGGGCAGCCTGTCGCACCTGAGCCTGCAGGGTCTCAAATTCTTGATAAATGGCTGGAAACTGAGAGGAAGCCGAACCCCTCCGCTCCACCTAAACCGGCCAAAAGACACGACACGTCAGTAGAGCCCCTGGAGAAAAAATACGGCCCCCCGACTATGGAACAGACAGAGAAGGAAACAGAACAACCCTGACCTTCTGGAAACTACCTTCTGAAAACTACCCCCGACGTTCTGAAAACCATCCCCGACCTTCTGGAAACAGCTTTATCAGACGGACTGTAGCGTCTGTAACTCGACTATCTTGTTGAACTTCTTCAACACGAGTGTCAATCATGCGTCATAAACAAAGCAACTAAATGCGGCGTTGGCGCTCATTCCTTGATGAACACGAAGAACCGAGCAAAAGGACAAAACAGAAACCAAAAGAAAAATGTTTAGGACAGACAATAAAGAAACAAAGTCCTCCAGAATAACTAGTTCCAGTTACTTTCAATCACCCAAAACCTGAAATGTTGAAAGTAAATATTTCCATCCGTCCATCCACACAGAGCTCCCTTGTTTATTAGCTCAATGGCCTTGTAATAGAGTGACCCCCCTGAGTTCAAATCTTGGCTGTCATACCCAGAGTTGGACCGAAGGGGTTTAACTACCAAATGGATCCCCAGCTCTCACCTCTTCCCCCCCACATCTTTGTTTACCAACGTTAACGTCAGTAAAACTCCTAACTACAGACAGGAACATTTTCACACTTTTCTCTCAGGTTTAGGATGAAACAAACATCAAGATGGTGTCGGCGTGGGGGGGTCAGGGTAACAGTGATCTGGTTCGCCTTCAGTCGTACCTTTGCCAGGAGCAGCTCCCACAGACTCAGCACCTTGGTTAGACGAGGAAGCACGATGTCCATGAGCTCCTCATCATCACAGCGTTCGGCCAGCTGCGGAGACGGCACACATCAGAAGTCTGTGACTCCGCCCCCTCGTCTCACCTGTTCCTTCTTACCTCCTGCAAACGCTCACGCCTCCTCTCCACCTGCTGCTCCGTTGTTACCATGGGCGCACCAAGTTTTGGAGGCCGACCCCGCCTACCCCGCTTGCTCATGAGGCTCACTGCTACCTGAGAGAACTGACCAATCACATTCACTGGTTAATGATCATCCTGACTGTCAAGAACGGAACCAACATACTGACGTTCTGCGGGCCAGAACCACCAGGTTTTAATAGCACAGAGAACTTCAACATGACAGCCATAAAAAACACTGATGAGACTGAATGAAAACCAGGTCAATGTGAGGGTATCATCTAGATTCCTTTACACTCACAGAGTTGCTGGAGCCCATCCCTGTACAGCTTTCTGCTTCTTATTTAATGTCTGTTTTCATGGCTGGATGGATGGATGGATAAAGAAATGGATGGATGGATAGAGATGGATGGAAGGATGGACAAATGCATGGACAGATGGATGGATAGAGAGATTGATGGATGGATAAATGGATGGAGGCGTTGGTGGATGATGGATTGGACTGCTTGTAGTTCCTAGAATTTCTAAAAGTACAGTTGGAGGTAGAACCTTCAGCCATCAAGCCCCTGTTCTATGGAATAAGCTCCCAGCTCATGTCAGAGAGGCCAGCACAGTTTCTACCTTCAAAACTAGCCTTAAAACATTCCTCTTTGGACAGGCGTTCTGCCAGGCTAGCTAGTAATCAGAGAATATTCCCTCTCCTGTGGTCCTTGTGAGGCTAGATTAATAAATTAATATTGATGCGTTTAAATATAAATTTAGATTTTCTATCATTATTATTCAGATCAGCTCTGGGGTTCTGTTCTCTATTCTCATCTACTTCTCCTCTCTTCTATTCTTTATTATTTATTGTATTTAGTTCTCCATGCTTTTGTTGGTGCAGTTCCATTCACATGTTGTTCTTCTTTCCCACTCTCCTCTGGGGAGCGGGAGAGATTTCAGATCCCCGGTGGATCGCCCACGCTCCCACTCTTGGCCGTGGACCACGCCCCCGACACCATCCTGCATCTCTGAGTGAGAGTGATTCCTGCTGGGTCGTCTGTCCTCCTGGTCGTGGACTGCACTGGTTAGAAGTGAGGATGAAGACGTGTCGACTGTGGAGATGTTTGTTCTGCCTGTAAAGGGTCTGAACCCCGTCCTTCCTAAAGGGAGACACCTGAGTGGCCTGAACAAAAACGGTGTTCATTTATCAGATCCGTACCTTCGATGGCAGCCCCAGGGGCCGGCCTCTCCCTCTCCCTCTTCCTCTCCCCCTGCCCCGTCCTCGGGGGCGTCCTGGGCCCCGATGATGGATGCCACGCATTCCCACGGCGGACGCAGGGCCCCCGCCCGTCTGAAAACCAACAAACACATGCTGAGGTTAAAACAGAGCAAGCCACACCCCCCAACCCGCCCTTACCAACTGGTGAGGATGAACTGTATGATTCACCAATTGGCACCATTTAATGAGTAAAAGAACGGAGCCGAGAACAGAACCAAAATCCAGGCGTCAGAACAGGAAGTGAAGTGACCCGATCCAGCAGACTCCTTCACAACCAAATAAGGAGTTGAAACATAAATGAAGTCAGTAAACGGACCACCGTCACAGCAGAACCCATCGACCGGGCCGTGAACCATTTCAAACAGAATCTTTGGTCAGAACTTTCCAACAGAACACACCCCAATCCAGAACTCCTGATGACACAGGCTAGAAGCAGAACCTGCAGAACCACAAGCAGCTGGATGACTGGAAACATCACTGACATCATTCATCTGAATGTACGCACTCGCCGTGTTTGACATTTTGCAGGGAGACGCAGCGCTACACAGATCGCCTGGACTCAGGTGCATGCCGGGCAGTTTTTTCGCTCTGACATCATCAAAATGTTGTGAGAAAGGGGTGGGTCTAAGGTACCTACCGAAGCGAGAGCAGCAGGTAATCTGGCACTGCAATGACTGCAAGCCGCTTCTGTGGCTACAAAACAATCCATTGTCTCTGGATGAGATCATGGACCGCACACGGAGACGCGCACGGCTCACCGATGCTTCTGTGCAGATCTCTGCCCCCCTCCGTGACCAGCTTTTGATGCAAACTCCTCCCACAAGCAGCGGGAGCTTCGGGTTAACACACAAGCATCAAGCAGCATCTTTTGCGCACATTAAAACAAAGATGGACAGGAATTAGTTTTCTGAATCGGATTTGGTGTGAACCAAGGATGGGCGATAAAACAATAGATATATATTGCAATTGAACTTTTTCTCAATAGAGGAATGAGTCCATCACGACAGACTTTTATTTTGAAGGGTCTGAACTTGACACTTGCCAGTTGGGAGCATTTTCTCCTCTTTGGTGAGTAACATTTAGAGAGTTATTCGCTACATGGCGAGTAAATGTTTGCAATTATTTATGTTTATTAGCTCTCATTTTGGTCTTTTTTTTTTACCTCTCCACTTCCTTCGTCTGCGCTACAGGTAAACGATCGATCAAAATCGCCACACCCCCACGGTCCCTTCCACTAATCGTCTCTATGTAACGTTTAGTTCCAGCTGATGAAGCTGCAGAACATCAGGTGATTTTTTTTAAATTAAGATTAAGAAAACCTTTATTATTCCCACAGTGGGGAAATGGCAATATGCAACAGCACATGTACAGTCAGAATAAGATTAAGTGAGAGAGGATAAAATAAAATATACATTATAAAGAGCTTAAAGCGGTTAGATAGACACTAAAATGATGGATACATTGCCGTCTAGTTCACAGTTTTAGCAGCAACAGCCTGTAGCTGATTTTATATGAGAGTTAAAGCAGCAAATACACAGCCGGGTGTACCTCCTCCAGATCTTATACCCATACACAGGGCTCTAAATTAACCTTTTGGGCTACTAACCAGGGTGGCCGGCAATATTCAAAGTCTACCAGCCAAGTCTGGACTTTACTAGGCCAAACGTTTCTATGGGAAAGTAATTTATGTATTTTCAAGCAAAACATTTTATTCATTTATTTTCATTTGATGATTAGTGTCTCGCAAATAAAAAAAAAAACACTAATAACAGTTGAACATGCTTTGTGCCAAAGCAGCGGAGCAGCAAAGTTTGTGGTTGACTGCTGGATGCTCACAGATGTCGTCAACGTTGTGCCTCACAGTCTGTTTTTCAAGATGTTTTTTAAAATAATTTTTAATATTTTTTTGCATGGTAGTGTATTGCATTCAATTAAAAACATGAGACTACCCTTTTTTAATTGAATATATTTCTATAAAGATAAAAACTAGCGAAAATAAAATAATTGTTTTAAAGTTGTTTTTTTCAAGAATGTCATGTATAGAAAAAACATGTATATTGAAAAATATGCAACATTTTGCCTTATTGTGCGTTCTTACAGATCAGTGTGTTGTTGTTCTGTCATTTCAAAGAGTAACAATGACATGGAGCTAAATGTTAGTGTGTTGACTGAAATTAGTGTGAGCAAATGCTAGAAGTTACCTGTGCACGTGAATGCAGCAATAGCGAGCTCTTACTGAAATCGCATAAGTTCAGAAATTCCATGCAGTCCCTGAATGCACCATCAGCAGCTGCGAATGTGAGGATTAAAGGCGTGAAATCTACACAATAAAGTCAGAATTAAATGTTTTGAACTAACTCTGTTATGGATGTTTGGGGCAGAAAAATGAGGAGGGATGGTAGACACTTAAAAATCACGGTTTTAAGTTCGAGTTCCTTGTAATTGAGGATGAACAATGCTTCACTTGCCAAAGTGACTAGTGACAAAGTTTTACTCGCATTTGTCGGGTATTAATCTAGAGCCCGGTCCGTACACAGCATCCAGTGTGATGTTGATAAACACGCTTTACTGACACAAATGTGCTTTAATATGTTAGATTTTAAACCAGACAAGTCATACGGAAAACATTTTATAAGACCAAGATATCAAAATTTAAGGCTTTTGATGCTTTGTAAGGCCTTATTTCCACATTTTCAAATTCAAGGCTTTTTAAGACTTTTTAAGACCCACGGAACCCTGTTGATGACCACAATGCGATTTAGCATTAGCATGATCCACCCTAACCCTTAAGGTACTCACCCTGCTGGTTTCCATGGCAGCAGGTCTGTCCTCACCCTCCTCCTCCTCCCCACCTCCCTCCTCCTCCTGCTGCTGCTTCCTCTCCTCTGATTGGTTGTCTTCGTTGGGGGTAACCGGCGTGCTGCTCAGGTCGGGTTCTCCATGGGTCGGGTTCAGCTTGTAGTGCCGGTTTAGGCCTCCGAGGCCGATGTAAGCCTTGTCGCAGGTTTGACAGCGGTGGGACCGGGACTTGTGGCTGTAGGAGAGGGCAGGGCCACTGTTGGGGCCAGACCCGTTTCTCCGGGAGCCCTCCCCGTCCTCGTCCTCCACGCTCATGTCGGAGTAGTCGTCAGAGTCCGACTGGTGGCTATCCGCCAGGTCCTCGGTCTTGATGAACTTGTAGTCCTTGGCTTTGTACTTGGGGGGTCGCGAGACCCGACCTGAGCGAGTTTGGACCTTGGCGGCTTTCTTCTCCTTCTTTTTCACCTTTTTCTCCTTTTCCTTGTCCCTCTCCTTTCTAACAATGGGCGTGGCCAAAATGTCTGGCTTCGCCACGGCCTGTGCAGCGATCTGAACCGGAGCTGCTGCCGGGACCGTGGGCGGTTTATCGGGGGCTTTGCCAGCAGAGGTCACTCCACCATTGTGGGGCGGTTTAACAAGAGGGATGCTGATGGTACTGATGGAGGTGGAAGGCGGGGCTTTGACTACTGATGCAGGTGCGACCCGGATGGCTGTCCCTGGCGGTTTCTGACTGGGAACCGGGCTAGCACCCGTCAGCTTCTGAACCAACGGCAGCAGGGAGCCGACGACTGGGGCAGGGCTTTGCAGAAGTAGCTGGATGGGCGGGTCGCCCGGGTTCTGCTGCAGAAAGAACTGTTGGCCCGTCTGACTGACCACCGGCTGGATGTGGATGATCTGCGCGCTGTTGCTGGCCGGCAGCTTCACTTGCTGGGGACTCGAACCCACAACCTTCTGCTGGGGGGCAGCGGCAGACCTCCCTTCCAGTTTGGAGGGAACCTGGATCTGGATCCTCACCGGTTCTGTCTGGAATCATAGATCACATGCTTAAAACAGAGGAACCAGTGAAAACCAAACTCACTTTGGACTCAGTTCTGGGTTTACACACTTTTGGATCTTTATGCTCAGACCACGGTTCCAAAACACAGATCCAACTTAAATTAAGGTTTCAAGCCTTCAATCAAAAGGAACCAAACAGAACTCTGAAGTCCGAACCTACCTGAACCGAGCCCCCACTCTGCATGGCAACCTGCTGCGCCACACTCTTGAGCTGATGGGAGGCGTTGTTCTGGTTCTGCTGTGAGACCTGGACCTGGCTCTGGGCCCTGGTGACCTGGTTGATGACCTGCTGCAGCTGGCTCGGATCCAGAGCCGTGTTCTGGACCGGTTTCAGCAGTTGGCTCTGCTGCAGCAGCTGCGCGGCTTCGGTGTCGGTCACCTGCACGACCTGCTGCTTGCTGAGCTGGGTCAGAACCGCCTGCTGCTCCTCGGCCGTCAGCCCGCTGCCCTCCACCAGGCTCCCGTCGGGCTGCACGTACAGGATGGTGGTGTTGCTTAGGTCCGCCAGGTCCCCGAAGCCCGCCGGCGCGCTTTCTGCAGCGGGGTCCATCTGCAGGCCGTCCCCGCTGCGCTCGGCGGCGGCGACCGGTACCTGCTCTCCCGGCACCGCGGGCTGGTCGGGGGGCGGCGGCGCTGCGCCGGGGCCGAGGCGGTTCCGGGTGGGCTCCACGATTCTTATTGTTCTGCTCTCGTCCTCCACGTCCGCCATTTTGGCTGCGCGGAGCGGCTAGCTCCGTCGGTCCGGAAAGATCCGCGGCCGCCGGGGAGGTCCGGACGGACAGAGGGCTCCGTCAGCAGCGAGTGTCTGGAGGAAGAGTCGGTGCGCGGCCTGGACGCTAGCCTTAACGGGCGGCGGTACCGCGGGAGGGGGCTGTTAGCGGGACGCGGTTTGAACAAGCCTAGCTAACCCTCTCCGAGAGCGGGAACTCCGGATTCCCGGACCGGATTTCGCGGCTCTGGATCTGGACTCGGCTGCGCATGCGCAGTTCCGCTCAGACGGGCCTGCTGAACCTGAAGGAAGGAGCCTGCAGATTCATATTACTGCCGGAACGCGCCGCTGTTTCTTCGTTCATTTTAGTTAAGCAAAATAAAAGCAACAACTATTGAAAACATGCAGGAAAAGTCACGTCCTCATCGGAGATTGAAAATAAACCACATTTCTGTTTCTTTTAAAATTATATTATTTTTGACATGTTTGGACTAAAACTTTTTCTTTTCCTTTGGGCTTTTCCCTTCAGGGGTCGCCACAGCGAATCAGTTTCCTCCATCTAAGCCTGTCTTCAGCATCCTCCACTCTAACACCAGCCACCTTCATGTCTTCATTCACTGCATCCATAAACCTCCTCTTTGGTCTTCCTCTAGACCTCTTTCCTGCAGCTCTAGACTCAGCATCCTTCTACCAATATATTCACTGTCTCTCCTCTGAACATGTCCAAACCATCTCAGTCTGGCCTCTCTGACTTTATCTCCAAAACCTCTAACATGTGCTGTCCCTCTGATGTATTCATTCCTGATCCTATCCATCCTGGTCACTCCCAAAGAGAACCTCAGCATCTTCATCTCTGCTACCTCCAGCTCTGCTTCCTGTCTTTTCTTCAGTCCCACTGTTTCTAGTCCAAACAACATGGCTGGTCTCACCACAGTCTTGTACACCTTTCCTTTCATTTGTGCTGAAACTCTTCTGTCACACATCACACCTGACACTTTTCTCCACCCATTCCAACCTGCTTGCACTCTCCTCTTCACTTCTTTTCCACACTCTCCATTACTCTGTACTGTTGACCCTAAATACTTAAACTCCTCCTCCCGGACTAAAACTCAAGATTAAAATTGCTGAGATAAAACAAACGAACAAACAAAAAATTTTTTTTCTTTAGATGTACTATTACTGTATAGTACAAATAAATGTACAGATGTATAGATGTACAAATAGAGAACAGTTGTTTATTTTTTCAATTTATTTATTTTATATATGTATTCATATGATCATTGAAATTTACTAAGCCCTGGATGACAAAAAGTTTTTTAGTATTAATGTTGAAGCTAACATAGTAGACTCGATGGAGAGCTTCAATATAAATGGAAATCATAAAATGAACAAAGTACTGCAATCCATGTTCCTTGGAGAAGTCAGTGTGATATATTATCCAAAGTGAAAAAAGTGAGAATAAAACATATATTGAAAGCGATGGACTGGATATGTTGATTATTAAAATAACTATTGACTCCATTATTCAACCTTTGACGTTTGTATGCAATTTATCAACAGTCAGATGTCTTTACATACAAAATGAAAGTGGCGAAAATAGTCCTAATCTACAAAAGGGGTGATAAAGATTGGTTTAATAACGTCAGTTCTGTATCAATGCTCTCAATTTAAAAAAATTATTGAAAATGGTTCACTATAAAAATTAAGTGTTTTCTAGAAAAAAAATCACGAATTGGTGAAAAACAATACAGATTTAGACCAAATAGATCTCTAACACTTGCATTAATTGAATTAATGGACAGAATTACAGTTTCAATAGATGATTGACAGCATACAGTTGGGGTGTTTTATTGATTTACAGAAAGCATTTGGTACAATCAATCATAATTTGGTTTTGTATAAATTAATGGGATTAGGGGTCCATCATTTTAATGGCTTGAAAGCTATTTAACAAATCAGCTGCAGTTTGTACAAATTAATGAGGAGAAATGAAATCTTCAAAAAGTTGTAATCGGGGGTCCCTCAAGGATCTGTTCTAGGCCCTTTACACTTTGTTCATTAATGACATCTGCGATGTTTTCAAAACAAATCAAATCTTGTTGTTTGCAGATGATACTTCTATTTACCTCTCTGGAACAGACCAGCACAATTAATTGAAATCACAAAACTAGAATTGGATATGACAAAAACAGGCTTTTGTGATAACAAATTATCAATAAACTGGGAAAAAAAATTATGATTTTTAGCAGCTGTCAAAATAACGAAAATATAGCACTCAAAATTGACCAAATTCATATCCAAAACTTAATTAAATTAAATTTCTTGGAGTTCTAATGGATGATAAACTTAAATGGAAATCACATGTTAATGACTTAAAAAGTAAAATTAGCAAAAACATTGGTATTTTATATAAAGTAAATGATTTGTTTAATAGTAATTCCTTGCTATTTTATACTGCTCTTTTATTCTTCCTTATTTCAATTATTGTACAGAAGTCTGAGGAAAAGCTTATTCTACTCACACCAAGTCTTTGTTTCTGTCACAGAAAAGAGCAGTAAGAATTACCCATAAAAAAGGCAACATACCAATCATTTGTTTGCAAAATCCTATTTGCTTAAATTCCCGGACTTGGTTGATTTAAAAATTTTGTTGTTCATGTTAAAAGCCAAATTTAATATATTGCCAGACAATATTCAGTCTTTATTCAAACCAGCTTCTAGCAAAAGGAAATATAATTTTAAAGCACAAACAACTCTGAGACAGACCCATATTTCAGTTCAAGGCATTAGACTGTGGAACTCATTAGATATAACATTTAAACAATGTATAACTGCTACTAAATAAAAAAAATACTCAAGGACAAAGCATTGAATAGATATATTACAATGATGGATGGTAAATAAAAGAAATGGAAGTAGGCCTCCACTGGATTAGGAACAGGGTGTGATTGTCAGTAAGAATCATTTGAATGACTTTATCTTGTTTCTGTTTGTCATTGTTAATTTGTGATTGATTGGTAGGAGCAGATATTATTATAAGATGAATTACTTCTGTCTGGTCATGCCCTTTTTTCTTTGTCATTTTGGAATATTTGAGCTGGCATCAACAATAAACAATATTTAATGGAAACTATCTTAGGGTTTCTGCTGCTCCCTTTACGGGGTGCCACAATTATCCGCCTCCATCTGTCCTCCTCTGCATCCTCCGGTTCTCCTCCTCTCACCTGGTATCTCCAACATCAGCATCATTTTACCAACATGCTCACAGTTCCTTCTCTAACGTATCCAAACATCTCTACCTGCTTCCAGAACCTCCACCATGGCTCTCTGATGAATCCCTCCTGATCCGTCCCACAGAGAACCTCAGCATCTCCATCACTGCTGCCTCCAGCTCTGCATCAGTCTTCGTCTACACCTTTGCTTTGCTGACACCGGAAACCTTCCTCCATCTGTTCCAACCTGCTTGAACACGCCTCTTTCCTACGCTCTCTTTTGACCGTAAGAAGTCTGCCTTCGATCATCTGTTGGCCTGTTTTCAGATCGCTCCCAGTGGTCTTTTCATGACGGCCGTGCCGTTTTTAGGCCAAAAAACAAAAACTGTGTCGTTTTCTCCCATCTGCAGAGCAGCAAGAGTTCAAGTTTCTGTGAAGGTCTGGAGGAATTTCTGTGGACGTCTGGAGGAGTTTCTGTGAAGGCCGGAAGTAGTTTCTGTGGAGGTCTGGAGGAGTTTCTGTGGAGGTCTGGAGGAGTTTCTCTGGAGGTTCAGAGGAGTTTCTGTGGACATCTGGAGGAGTTTCTGTGGAGGTTTAGAGGAGTTTCTGTGGACGTCTGGAGGAGGTTCTGTGGAGGTCTGGAGGCGTTTCTGTGGAGGTCTGGAGGCGTTTCTGTGAAGGTCTGGATGAGTTTCTGTGGAGGTCTGGAAGATTTTCTTTGAAGGTCTGGAGGAGTTTCTGTGGAGTTTTTGAGGACTTTCCATGGAGGTCGGGAGGAATTTCAGTGGAGGTTTAGAGGAGTTTCTGTAGAGGTCTGGAGGAGATTCTGTGGAGGTTCAGAGGAGTTTCTGTGGAGGTCTGGAGGTGTTTCTGTGGAGGTTTAGAGGAGGAGTTTCTCTGGAGGTCTGGAGGAGTTTCTGTGGAGGTTTAGAGGAGGAGTTTCTCTGGAGGTCTGGAGGAGTTTCTGTAGAGGTTTAGAGGAGTTTCTGTGGAGGTCTGGAGGAGTTTCTGTGGAGGTTCAGGGGAGTTTCTGTGGACGTCTGGATGAGTTTCTGTGGAGGTCTAGAGGAGTTTCTGTGGAGGTTTAGAGGAGGAGTTTCTGTGGAGGTTTAGAGGAGTTTCTGTGGAGGTCTGTAGGAGTTTTTTGTGGAGGTTCAGATGAGTTTCTGTGGACATCTGGAGGAGTTTCTGTGGGGGTTCAGAGGAGTTTCTGTGGACATCTGGAGGAGTTTCTGTGGACGTCTGGAGGAGTTTCTGTGAAGGTCTGGAGGAGTTTCTGTGGACGTCTGGAGGAGTTTCTGTGAAGGCCGGAAGGAGTTTCTGTGGAATTCTGGAGGAGTTTCTGTGGAGGTCTGGAGGAGTTTCTCTGGAGGTTCAGAGGAGTTTCTGTGGAGGTTTAGAGGAGTTTCTGTGGACGTCTGGAGGAGTTTCTTTGAAGGTCGGGAGGAATTCCTGTGGAGGTCTGGAGGAGTTTCTGTGGAGGTTTGGAGGACTTTCTATGGAGGTCTGGAGGAGGTTCTGTGGAGGTCTGGAGGCGTTTCTGTGGAGGTCTGGAGGCGTTTCTGTGAAGGTTTAAAATGAGTTTCTGTGAAGGTTTAGATGAGTTTCTGTGGAGGTCGGGAGGAGTTTCTGTGAAGATCTGGAGGAGTTTCTGTGAAGGTCTGGATGAGTTTCTGTGGACGTCTGGAGGAGTTTCTGTGGAGGTCTGGAAGATTTTCTTTGAAGGTCTGGAGGAGTTTCTGTGGAGTTTTTGAGGACTTTCCATGGAGGTCGAGAGGAATTTCTGTGGAGGTTTAGAGGAGTTTCTGTAGAGGTCTGGAAGAGTTTCTGTGAAGGTTTAAAATGAGTTTCTGTGAAGGTTTAGATGAGTTTCTGTGGAGGTCTGGAGGAGTTTCTGTGGACATCTGGATGAGTTTCTGTGGACGTCTGGAGGAGTTTCTGTGGAGGTCTGGAGGAGTTTCTGTGGACGTCTAGAGGAGTTTCTGTGGAGGTTTAGAGATGTTTCTGTGGAGGTTTAGAGATGTTTCTGTGGAGGTTTAGAGGATTTTCTGTAAAGGTTTACAGGAATTTCTGTGGAGGTCTGGAGGAGTTTCTGTGGAGGTCTGGATGTGTTTCTCTGGAGGTTTAGAGGAGTTTCTGTGGAGTTCAAGAGGGGGAGATTCTCTGAAGGTCCGGAGGAGATTCTGTGGAGGTTTAGAGGAGTTTCTGTGGAGGTTTAGAGATGTTTCTCTGGAGGTTTAGAGGATTTTCTGTAAAGGTTTACAGGAGTTTCTGTGGATGTCTGGAGGAGATTCTTTGAAGGTCCGGAGGAGATTCTGTGGAGGTTTAGAGGAGTTTCCGTGGAGGTCTGGAGGAGTTTCTGTGGAGGTCTGGAGGAGTTTCTGTGGACGTCTAGAGGAGTTTCTGTGGAGGTTTAGAGATGTTTCTGTGGAGGTTTAGAGATGTTTCTGTGGAGGTTTAGAGGATTTTCTGTGGAGGTCTGGAGGAGTTTCTGTGGAGGTCTGGATGTGTTTCTCTGGAGGTTTAGAGGAGTTTCTGGGGAGTTCAAGAGGGGGAGATTCTTTGAAGGTCCGGAGGAGATTCTGTGGAGGTTTAGAGGAGTTTCCGTGGAGTTCTGGAGGAGTTTCTTTGGAGGTCTGAACGAGCGGCCGTAGACATGCAGTCACGCCCCTTCTGGTCACGTGGGTTTTCACGGTTAGTCCAACATGGCTCACGGAGCGACTCCGGAACGGCTCGTGTTGCGGAGTTTTCCCTGAAGTGGACGAGTCAGACTCCGCTTCACCGCGGGACGTCCACGATGCGGGAGAGGCAAAAGCGGAGGAAAGGGCGGACGTGGGCGGAAGCAGCCAAAACGGTATTCCGCGCGGCTGCGGCTCTTTTGCTTCGATCTACGGCGGTGTCAGTGAGTTCATGACCCGGGAAGATGAAGGCAGCCTGAGGCCTACGGCCGCGGCGCGAAGGCTTTAGACGGACTCAGGAACTGGCCGATGTCCGCGACACACCCACAAGTGTCCGCTCAAGCACCCACCGGGCTGACAGTTCCCCCCACGGGTTTAATGAGTGGAAAAACCGCGGGGGTCCGAGTTGGCTAGCAGGGCTCGCGCTGGGTAGCTCATGCTAAGTATGTCAACAAGTTTATTTATTAGCGGTTGTAATTCGTTGATGGCGTCATTTCTGCCGTGAACCCGATTTTCTGGAGGTAATTTGATGTAAACACGAAAGTCCATCATTTAGAAGTTCGTGCAAACATTTACTGCTGGATTTTCATGAAATCGATGCTAGCTGTGTTAGCTACCAGTGCTAATATGTTTAGCATGGAGGAGAAAGTTTCTAATTCATTCAATCCAGATTCTGATTATCTGGAGGTCATCTATTATAACAACCCCATGACAGGGGTAGTTACCCCAGAGGAGTCTGTGATGAGGGGTAAACAGGGGTAGTTACCCAGAGGAGTCTGTGATGAGGGGTAAACAGGGGTAGTTACCCCAGAGGAGTCTGTGATGAGGGGTAAACAGGGGTAGTTACCCCAGAGGAGTCTGTGATGAGGGGTAAACAGGGGTAGTTACCCCAGAGGAGTCTGTGACGGGGGGTAAACAGGGGTAGTTACCCAGAGGAGTCTGTGATGACGAGGGGTAAACAGGAGGAGTTACCATGTGGTTCCAGTTCCTCCAGGAACCTGTGTGTATTTTTTGTAAAGTTACATCTGTTTTTTTTTTTTTTGATAGTTTTCAATAATAATTTTCTACTAAAGGAGATGTAGAATTCTTAAATCTGTTGTTCTTTCCTCCAGTTTCTAAAATGAAGTTGTAGAAAACTGCCTGAAAACCATAATGGTATTCCTTATTAAGCAGTAATTTATTTTTTAAATTCTTTGTTATTTTTGTGAAAGAGCAACTGCAAATTTTGAACAATTATACATCTTTAGCAGGTTTGATCCGTGACACAAAAAGGAGCAAATATTAATGTTAAATCGTAACTAGAGAGAAGACTGACCAGATGAGCTTTCATTAGTTTTTCTTTTCTCTAAATCAAAAATGTAACTCTTACTAAAATTTTCTATTTTTTTTAAGGTGAAAAAATAAGTGTTTCAATGTAGTTTTTGTTAAATGTGTCTGTCGGCCGCTCAATTTATCTGATTTAAACTTGAAAAGAACTTGATGTCTGAAGTAGAATTGTCCTTCAGTCACGTCAGAAAGCAGCAGTTCAGTTAGAACGCCGTCTGGGATCAAACGCTGAGATCTACGGACTGAAGGATTCCTGTCGGCTCCATCACCTCTCACTTCAGATTTACAAACAGTTTGATGTTTGCATCTGTTGTGCTTTATGACAGGTAACAGTAGTGCAGCAGTGCAGTCACATTAACTCAATGAATCATGGGAAATGTAATGCATAACAGCTGATGCCGAACGTCTCTGAGCTTCCTTCATTGATATGGAGAGAATATAAACTCACTCCAATTTGTGCGTGCGTATTCTTGATTTGTGTGTAAATTAGGATTTGAGCTACATAATTCTAGATTTGTAACTCGTATAATTAGTTTTGTGCATAAGTAAAACATGTTTAAAAAAATACAAAATACATTTTACACATGCACAAATTAAAATTACAACAGCCTGAGACTAATTACACATGCAGATCTTTAAAAACTACGCACAAATCACTTGTTACACGCACACACAAAACCTGTTACACCCAAATTTGTAGTGAGACTTGTTTCACGTCTCAGTGATTTGTTTGAATCACGGAGAGTGATGCGAGTAAGTGATGCGTTTGAATACTACTATAATGCTGGGTCATCAGAGTTTTCTTATCAGTCTTTTTAAACTTAGATTGTGAATAATATCTGGTGACATTTTCCCACTTTCTTAAACAGATACGCCCAATAATGAATATAAACAGTCTAAGCATTTTTAAAGGGGCCTTACCATGAAAATGCAACTTTTTGAGGTTTTAAATGCATTTTACTGTTCATTCATCACTATAAAGAACCCCAAAGCAGTATTTTGATCCATTCATGCATTTAAGAGTAATCCTCTAAAAACCTGCACTGTCTGCCCCTCCCATACCCACGAAACCGAGCGGGTGGAAGCGCGCTGATGTAAGATCGATGCCAACACCTCCCTGTAGGGAGAGCTCCGCCCCCAGACTAACACAACACCCAATTTATCCCCTTATCCAGTGATGTAAAAAAAAACTTTCATTTTAGATGCAGAATATCATATATCTTCCAGTTGTGTCCAGTCTTCAATAAATTCCACCTCAAACAGGTGTTTGTTACTTTAAACGTGCCACTTCTTTAAGACCCCCCAACCCTCGGTCCCGCACTCCTGTGAAGGAGTGTGTGTGGTGAACCAGTGAAGCGATGGGT
>NW_023416892.1:217043-222385 GCF_002922805.2 Oryzias melastigma | reverse complement strand
TTTGAGACCCCTGCTTTAAACGCACCACTTCTTTAAGACCCCCCAGTGAAGCGATGGGCGGGGCAACTAAATGCAGATATATCATATCTGCATTCATCTTTAAAGAAGTTTGGATTATTTTCGTGGGAGAAATACAGAGATGCTTCCACGGACTCTAGGATGACGTCATGGAATTGATTCCAGCAGCAGGCGGAGCTTCAGGAATCGAGTCGTTTTAATTCCGGGTAGGGAAAAACTCATGAAGTATAACTAATATTTTATTTTTGAGTGGTCCAAAGGTAATATATGATCTTGTATATATAGTTCACTCTGATAGGCTTAAGAAAATCATGATAGGGCCCATTTAAAACACTTATCCTTTTTAAAAATACAAATATTTTCCAGAAAAGAGCGCTTCTGATCTGCAGCAGCTCCTCTGACACGGAGCTCTGTCCCATACCCTGGACACAGTCACGGGGAAAGGAGGCGGTGCCGGACCCTTCTAAACTCCTGCAGCTCGAAGCCAAACGGTGCTGCCTGCAATCGCCTTGTTTCTCGACCAGAACTCTGTGCATTTACTTTAGAAAAGAAGGCGGGCGGCTGGGGGGCTTTGGTCTGGTCTCCACGCGGAGCCTCGCAGGGAGACCGGGGGAAGAATTTGGCGATTTCAGCATGAGGCCCTTCTAAACATCCACAGGGCAGAGAGGTTTGATCATCCCACCGGATCTTCGATCTGTGGGACTTTAGAAGGGTCTAGCAAAGGGGTCGGCAACCTTTAACAACAAAAGAGCCATTTGGTTCTATTTCTGACAGACCAGAACCCAGCGAGAGCCACCATCTTTTAGAAAATACACTCTATTTTTTAAGTGGCCATTTAGCTATTCATTTAGAAAATGTAGCTTTCAAATATTTACAATAACTGAATTAAAAAAAAGCGTGATATTTTTCTATAAATGAAAACTTTAACATCTTTACTTTTGACAGCAGCAAATAGAAGTTCCTTTCAAAATAAAATACACTGTGTCAAATAGGATCCTCCTGCTGCAGCAGATTTTGAATTAAAAAAATGAAGAAAACCAAGACAAACGTGACATTTTCTTTCATTATAACAACAACTAGATGCCAGGGTGCAGCATATATTAGAATGTCTAAACCATAGACCTAATATATAATTAGACGCCCACAGCTCTGCCGTCTGCGGCTCCTCATGCTAACGGCTAACCGCTTCAATTCTCCAGGAAAGCAGCACCGCGGTGGATTATTTACATCATGAATCTTTACAGGTGAGTACTTGGTGTTTTACACACAATCTGTAAAACGGTGGAAGTGACTTTTAGACAACAATGAAAACGTATTTTCCCGTGGTACGAGTTTAGTACGAACTGAACATCCACTGTTTGAACATGTTATTTCTGTGGTCCTAAGATATCTTATTTAATAAGAGTTATTTAGTCTTAAGTTACTGTAGTCTTTATATACACGTTAAAATACACCACAACAGTAATATGATTGTGTAAAACGTAGTTTTCCTCTAGTGTTAAATCAAATTGTTGATATATGATCACATGATGCTGTGATTACTAATGAGGAGCATTTCTCTTTACTTCTTAGTTAAGTTAATCATGTCAACGTCTTAAAGCTGGAGCTAATATTTAAGTGAATCCTCTAAACACAGTCACAGTGAAGCAGAATGAACTAATATCAGTCAGAATGTGATGAACATCAGGTCTGAAGAGGTTAAACAGACTGATGCTGCCTCCTCTTCTGCTGACAAACTAAATACTGTCATGTTCTTTCAAAGATAAACTCATTTTCTTAAAAGATTTGATTTAAAGATATTCACATGGATTTTGAGCATAAACAAGATGAAATATTTTATTTTGTGTGTTTAGCTCATCTTTACAGAAACAGCACATGTACAAATATTTTTGAGTGAAATCTATTTTCTTTTCCTTACAATTACAGTTTGGATTAATGAGGACATCATTTCCATTTGGCACCAGAAGGACAGTTCAACAAAACCACCACAGCGACGTGAGCTCGACGAGGACCCACATCACCTGGTTCAGCTGAGGCAGACGGTGGTGGACATCTTGTATTTTTAATGCTACAAGGAAGAGCAGCTCCTGGTTCTCATCACTGTGGAGGACGTGAACGGGCGGCGTCTGGAGTCTGGAGCTGTCATGGGGATCAGAGAGAACGTCCAGCAGCTGCACACTCTTCAACCCAGCAATAAACTTTTTTTTTTTTCTTTAATTTCTTACAATTTTATTTTCAGTAGATAGAAATTTACTCTTTAGGATCATTTATTAGGTTCTTTAAATGTATAAAAACAGACAGTATTATCATGGATGGTGGTTTCTAACTATGACATGTTTAGAGGTCCCTACTTTGAATAAAGGGAAACTAATTCTGAATTTTCAATGATTAATGTTTGTAATGTTTTGAATCATTTCATCTGCTTCAAAAATAAATTTTGTACAATCTGACTTTGACCCACATTTCCTTTTGTCTTACATATATGCTAAAACAGTGAATAAACAGAAGAGACTGGTCACTCAAATATGTTAAACATGATTTTTATTGAATCACATCAGCAGGAGTCATCTTCATATGTTAAAATTAGAATTTTACGGCCTTTAAATGTAAATTCTGGATTGTTTTGGATTATAAATCCGCTCACCACCAGAAGCAGACCTGAAGAAGAACATACAAGACAAACATTAGATACAATTAAAACAATAACATTTAATATACATTAAAGTCACAAGACAAAGCAAAAAATAAAACATGTACACATTTGTTAAAAATTAAATATTTAAATTATATGTTCTTATTAACTGAAAGTTTCTGTGTCTTCACATTTTAACGTCAGTTAAAGAGATTCTGGTGTTACTGCAACAGATCTGAATCATGTCCTTATATGTTATAACTTTTTGATTAAAGAAAAGAACTATCAGTAAAAATACAGAGAAAACGTCTATTTTTAAACTTTAAACATAATAGATATTAATGTTCCTGAGAATTTTAAAAAATCGAATTACTGGAACTAAAATAATCATAATATACATTAATGATTTATTTCCGGCAAATATAAAGTTATTCTTTTAGTACTTACCGGAGAAAAGACACCAGATGACTCCCAGAGAGTGTTAGAACAGTTTACATCACGGCAGCAGAACAAAAACCGAAATATAGCGCTCATGCTAACGCTAAATCTGTAGCAGACAGCAAAACACCGGAGCAGTGCTCCCAGAATCCACCGCGATCGTCACCTGTCAATCAAAGGCCGCACCCCCTCATTAAGCGAAAATAAATGCTGTTTTAAAAAGAAATTACAAACTTAGAAAAAAATTCACTCCCCTCAGAGTTGTCATGGATCAAATATGCAGCCATTGATGAAATAAAAACTTTAAGCACCAGGCATTAAAGGGGTTTATTAGAGGGCTGAAAATGAGGATTTTAACATGGGAGTCAATGGGAATTTGCTCACTCTAAGCACCAGCCTCTCTGGTCAGTGCCGGTACTGCAACGTTTTGTTACTTCCTGGTTGGCTTCACGTTCCGCCTGCCAGTGTTGGGGGTTGGTCTAAACACAACTAATTTATTATTTATCTAAAATCTTAGCCAAAAGCCAAAGAGCCACAATGGAGCCACAATGGCTCCTGAGCTGCAGGTTGCAGACCCCTGGTCTAGCACCATGACTGTGACCTCCAGCTCTTGGAATAGTGCCCTGTGTCGGAGGCGCCGTCAGGCTGTCGAGAAGAGACAATCAGTTTTGGGAAATATGTATATAGGGATACATGTTCTTTAGACGCTTGTTTAGAGTTTTTTATATAATTATCAGACATATATGTTTAAGAAAGTTGGAAAATGTCAAGTTTTACAAGATATAATTCACAATCTAAGTTCAAAGTGGCTGATAAGAAAACTCTGACCCAGCATTCTAGTAGTATTCAAATGCATCACTCACAGATGAAATAAATCTGACAACAGATTCATTGTGTAAGAGGTGATTCATGCATAGTTTTGGAAGATTTGTGTGTGTAATTTATTTCAAGCTGCTGTGTCAATCGTATTTTTTTTAATTTAGTAATTTTTTAAGTTATGCAGAAAATGTATTATAGGATTTACAAATTGAGAATCTGGATGCACAAACCCTACGTTATGCACAAATCAAGAATTACGCACGCATGAATCAGGGTGATACTTGTTTCTCTCCATACGTTGATGCTCATTTTTCACGCCCTGACTTCAGATCGCTGATAGCTCAGCGCCATCTTTAGTGGTTATTTATGTTGGAATTGAGACTTTCTGACTCGTGTCAGTACCAGGAAGTGAGGACACTGATCCCATCTGATTGGTCAGACTGATGACATGTGAGTTGAAACCTCCAAGAATGATTGGTGGAGACTCTTTGAGGGGTTGACTTTTTTTCCAAAATGAGAGCGGTTTGCTAAAGTTGTGGTAAAATCTCCGTAATCATTCTTAACAAAGTTGCTTTACTAGAAATCGGATCCAGACGAAGAAGCTAGCTCTTAAATCTTCTGAAAATGCTCAGACTTAAAGCACTTTACAGTAAAATAAAAAAAAAAAAATTATAAAGGCTACTACAGTGCTGGAACCAACACTGCTAGAGGCTCTTCAGATAGTACTTCCATGTGGTACACTGTCTTCTATGATCTTCTATAATCTCAGAGGAAAGTCCTGTCTGGATGAGCAGAGATGATGAATTCATGTTTTTAGACCAGTTGGGTGAAATTGAATCATTTCTATGGCAGGCCTGACCCCCCCTTACGTTATTACAGTGCATCGCAGCGCACTGGTAAAAAACGCCGGTCAAAACTTAAAAACCGTCGGTTTAAAACGCTGGTTTAAAACACTACAACTGGACGTCACCTGATCAGGATGTGGCGGTTACCTGCCAACAACAATTCCTTTGGGATTTGAATGTCAGTATGGAGGTTTCCGGGTCAGTGGTACCTCACAGCAGAACCAAAGAGGTCCTCAGAACCAGCTGATTCCAGTTTTACTGACGTTCCTGAATGTGAATCTAAACTATTGAACAGAACAGAGTTTTTCTCCTGCTTTAGTTCTTGTGATAAACATTAAAGATTCCAACAGTTTCCCTCATTGGTTCTGCAGGTCTTGGAGAAGTACCCCAACACACCGATGAGCCACAAAGAGATCCTCCAGGTGATCCAGAGGGAGCGGCTGAAGGAGATCAGGTGAGCGCGGCAGTGAACATCTCCACGCCAAGCCCGTCTCCTCCAGCTCTTTATGCTCCGCCTCTCTGCTCTCTTTAACCTGTTTATTTCTTTTTGTTCCATTGTCACTGTTCTCATCCAGAAGGTAAGAAAAAGC
>NW_023416892.1:215035-217036 GCF_002922805.2 Oryzias melastigma | reverse complement strand
TTCTTTACCTGTTTTTGTTTGTGCATGTCAGTGAGTCGCTGCAGCTGCATCAAACGTGTCCTCTCACCTGTCACAGGTGTGGTTCAGAGGACAAGCTAACATTATTTTTCAAGTCAAGACGCACAAACGAAGAACTTTATCGACACATTTACTCCTGAAGCTTTTCTGTGATAGAGGAGTAATCAGATTACTTCAGACTGATGGAGGACCTGTTGACCCCCCACTCAAAGGTGTTTGTTTTTCTTGGGGTCCAGCGGAACATCGCCGCTAGCATGTCTGAACGCCATGCTGCACACCAACTCCCGCGGCAAGGAGGGCATCTTCTACAAGGTTCCCGGCAGGATGGGCGTGTACACGCTGAAGGTAAGACACGCCCCTTTTTACACACGCCACTCCCACACAGTCATTCATCATCAGGCTGGACTGGATTTGGAGGAAAGTCAAAGAAACAGTAGAAAAGAAACTGTATTTTTTTTTGGACCGGACGGAAAAGAAGAAGACAGAGGTTGGGGTTTGCGGGTGTGTGTGGGGGGTGGGGTGGGGGGGGTGTTAAGGAGAAAGAAGATGATAACATAGGGAAGTAACATCATAAAACAACCAGGTTTAAATAGCAATCTGGAATGGGTGGGGCCTGTCTACACACACACACACTCAGTAGTTACACACATACCTGTTGGCTAAAATAGTCTTCACATATACACTACCGGTAGTATAAATGTACACAATACAACTGCCGATCACACACACACTTATGCATATAAACCCACACATGTAAAGCCTTTCATTCTGTCACGCCTACTATTGGTGCAAAGGTGAGCTGACATCTGTGCTCAGGTGAGTGTTGATGAGGTGGATGATGATGGAATGTACAAAGGGGGAGAGTGCCCAGCCATCCCCAAACCAAGACCCCCCGCCAAGGCAACAGCAGCAGTCAGGACCCCCTTACACCAACCATGGGTCTGCGGAGAAAATCCGCCCACCGGGCAGTCCCGCCAAACACCCCGACCAGAGCATGCGGGACCGCCACAGAGGCCCCCCACGCCAGAGCGTGGGAAGGCACATTAGCGCAGAGAGTGCATCCCCCAGCCCAGCCAGAAGAGCAGCCCCCCACCACGCCAGGAGGGCCAGCGTGAGGCCCCATCCCCGGAGATCATCACTGAAAAAAGGTGATGAATTGGGTGTTTGTTTAGTCTGGGGGCGGAGCTGTCATAGCAGACTTTTCCTGGAGGGAGCTGTTGGCATCGATCTTACATCAGCACGTTTCTAACCGCCCGTTTTCATGGGTATGGGAGGGGCTGCTGCAGACATTGCAGGTTTTTAAAGGATTACTCTTACATGCATGAATGGATCAAAATGATGGTTTGGGGTTTTTTATAGAGAGAAATGAGCAGTAAAATCCACTTAAAACCTAGAAATGTAGAATTTTCATGGTAGGGCTCCTTTAAAATTGGTGAGTAGGGCATTTGCAGGACATCAAGGGCCCTACATGTCTATGGTGCAGTTAAAACTAAGGGAAGGGGAAAATCCATGCAGCAGCCACAGGAGGGGGGCCATTTCCAAGTAGTCCACCTCGCGAAGCGCAACGCAAGACGACCCCCCTCCCCATCACCCTAATTTGTGTTTGTATGAAGAACGGGGGTAAGTTGGGGGCAGCTGGCGAACTGACCCCTGATGGTGGACCACCGTCCCCTCGCCTCCCCTCAGCGTTAAGTCCAAGTTCCCCAGCCCAGGGGCCCCAACACCTTGAGAGCCGACCCCACAGGCCCCACACCCCCCACCCCACACGAAGAAAGCGGAGCCAAGAAAGATCCAGTCCAAGGGGCAAATCTCGCCCCCAAGCACTCCTCATGTGGGAGCACTGGTCAGGGCCTAACGGGAACAAGGCATCTCAACCAGTTGCTTACCCCACCGATTACCTCAGTAGAGACCGCAATATGCCAGACCCCCTAGGCCTCATATCTATTGGGACCCTGCTCCCCAAGGAACCCCCCCCCCCCCCCC
>NW_023416892.1:212478-214997 GCF_002922805.2 Oryzias melastigma | reverse complement strand
ATCCCGCGGCAAAGGCGGGCACCGCCTGGAGCAACGGCAGGCTACAAGGGGGTCCCCCCCAACCCGCCCCAGAGCCGGAGAGGGAGTGATCCCACCCCCAGCTGCAGGCGACCATCAACTGTGAATCTATGAGCGGGATGACCATCGACTGTATATCTATGAGTGGACGACCATCGACTGTCTATCTATAAGCGGGACGACCGTCGATTCTATAATTACAAGCAGGACGACCGTCGACTGTAAAACTATGAGCAGGACGACCATCGACTGTATGTCTATGCTTGGGACGACCATTGACTGTATATCTATAAGCAGGACGACCGTCGACTTTATATGAACAAGATGACCGTTGACTGTGAACCTATGAGCAAGACAACTATTGACTAAATGTATGAGTGGGGCGACCGTCGACTGTAAATGTATGACCGGGATGACCATCAACTAATTATCCATGAGAGGGACGACGTCGACTGTAAATGTATGACCAGGATGACCATCAACTGATTATGTATGAGAGGGACGACGTTGACTGTATATCTATGAGCGAGAGGACAATGACTGTATATCTATGGTTGGGACGACCATCGACTGTAAATTTATGAGCGGGACGACCGTCGACTGTATATCTATGAGTGGGACGACCATCAACTGTAAGTCTTAGAGCGGGACGACCGTCGATTGTATAGCTATGCTTTGGAAAACCATTGACGGTATATCTATTAGCTTTGACGGCCATCGACTGTAATTTTTTTAGTGGGACGACTGTTGACTGTGTATCTATGCTTGGGACGACCACAGTCTGTAAATCTATGAGTGGGGCGACCATTTACTGTATATCTATGCTTGAGATGACAATCGACTGTAAATCTATGCTTGGGACGACCATCGATTTTATATTTACGAGCAGGACGACCGTGGACTGTAAATCTATGACCAGGACATCCTACGACTGTATATCTATGAGCAGGACGACTGTCGACTGCAAATCTATAAGCGGTACGAGAATAGACAGTAAATGTATGAGTGGGACGACCGTCGACTGTAAATGTATGACCGGGATGACCATCAACTGACTATGTATGAGCGGGACGACTGTCGACTGTATATCTATGCTCGGGACGACCATGGACTGTAAATTTTTTAGTGGAACGACCGTCGACTGTATATCTATGCTTGGGACGACCACAAACTGTAAATCTATGCTTGGGACGACCGTCAAATGTAAACCTAAGAGCGGGACTACCGTCGACTGAATATCTACGAGCGGGACGATAATGGACTGTATATCTATGAGCGGGGCGACTGTCGACTGTAAATCTATGAGTGGGATGACCATCGACTGTATATCTATGAGCAGGACGACCGTGGACTGTATATCTATTCTTGGGACGACCATCAGCATTACCTCTGTGAGCAGAACGACCATCGACTGTAAATCTATGAGTGGGACGACCATCGACTGAATATCAATGAGTGAGACGACAATCGACTGTATATCTATGAGCGGGACCACCATTGACTGTAAATCGATGAGCAGGACGACCGTCGACTGTAAATGTATGACCAGGATGACCATCAACTCATTGTGTATGAGAGGGACGACGTCGACTGTACATCTATGAGCGAGAGGACAGTGACTGTATATCTATGGTTGGGACGACCGTCGACTGTATATCTATGAGTGGGACGACCATCAACTGTAAGTCTTAGAGCGGGACGACCGTCGATTGTATAGCTATGCTTTGGAAAACCATTGACGGTATATCTATTAGCTTTGCCGGCCATCGACTGTAAATTTTTTAGTGGGACGACTGTTGACTGTATATCTATGAGCGCAGGAGGACCCCGTCGGCCGTCTGGAAAGAGGACCCGCGCGGGGGTTGGTTGCGCGCGGGAGAGGGCGGCGGGGGAGCAAGCCCACCCGTCGCCGCAGCATCAGCTGACCCTCGTCCGGGGCAGCCCGCGCGGACCGTCGACTGTAAATCTATGAGCCGGACGACCATCGACAGCGCCACGTTTTACAGATAACAATATTTTTTAAAATATTTAAATGTTCTCAGAGTTAGTTTCAATAAAGCTATTAATACCCCAAAAATGTTCAACTTGAACCGTTTTGTCTATGATTTAATTTAGACATTGGGGGGGGTGGGACGAGAACATTTGTATTTTAACGGGTAGTCCAGATAGATTTGGTATGTTTAACACTATTATTTAAGAATTCTTTTCTCTCAGTTTTTGTAGATTTGGTCTAAAATGTGTAAATGGTACCAGAAACTACTTGTTTTAGCATTTTGTTTGTGCTCAAAATTTAAAGATGTTTTTTTTAAATAAATATTTCCCAATGAGAAAATGTTTTGATGTTGCATGTATAAATAGCCTATTGTGTGTGTGAACTACTTTATGTTATAATGAAAATATAACAAAATATAATAATTTTCCTAAAATGAATGTAATCATTTTTAGCATTTTTTTTTACTGATCTGGAATATGATCCGAATCGTGACCCTAAAACTGGGACA
>NW_023416892.1:209359-212406 GCF_002922805.2 Oryzias melastigma | reverse complement strand
CAAAAAAAAAAACAGACTGTTTTCATGGAGTGGGATTTAAGGCATGGTGGATAAATACATGAAGATAAAATAATAGGACATTCATGAAACTGTTTTTATAAATATAATGAATGAATCCACTTCGTATGAAACTTTATTTGTGGACTGTAACATGACAGAGCCGTGTTGAACTAACTGACCCCCCCCCACCGTGAGAGAGCTGCGTCTATCCAAGAGTCCAAACAGTAATGATGTTTTTGTTATGATTTCATATAAACATGCATCAGGTGGAGGCAGAATCAGAGAAAAACATTTCTGTCAGTCTGCTCACCTTTAACTCTTGTGCTCTCTTATGGGTCCAGATGACCCCACCTTTACATTAATGTGTAACCCCTCCCATGACAAAGGTAGACAGGATTTCATGCCTGCCAGAGAAGATCAAAAATACTTGAAAAAAAAAAAAGTTCATCTTGCTGTTTTGTGGTTTCAGATTAAGCTGAAATCAATCGTTCGTTCTGGATGTGAAGATGCAGATGAGAAAAATCCTGTGATGTGTCTGCAGAAGGATGTCTCCGAGACCGTGAAGGAGCTGTCAGATGAAGATGACTCCGAGGACAGCAGCGGGAACCTGTCCGACTCCAGAAACGTGGAGAACAGTGGCGTCTGTCGGGAGATGAGGACTGGCAGGTGGATGCGCAGAGGTACTGGAGCTGCTTCAGTCCTGTTGACTGCAGTTTCTGCTACGCTTTTCTAAAGAAAACTATTGGGCTGCCATGACTAGTCGACTAATCCACTACTAAAACAATCACCGACTAATTTAATAGTCGATTAGTCATTACTTTATATTATATGAAGTCAGTGTGTATTAAAGTTGAACAAAGTTGTGAGCACTCTGCACCAAAAAAATGACCTTTTTTGTATTTGATTCCGTTAGACCAAAACTTGATCTTCAGTGTAAAATTGATCTTTGTTTCAGAGCCGACCTCATTAGATCTTATCTTGTTTTAATACCAGACACTCATGGACAGAAGCTGCAGCACTCATTGAAGATTTAATAAACTATAATCTTAATTGTCTTTATTTTTAGTTAGTTTAAAGCTAATGGTGGTTATGATGTCCTTTACATCCACTTCACTCAAGACCCGATTAGTCGAGTATTAAGATAATCTTTTGTGGCAGTCCTGGTAAACTAGATACCATTCACTGTGACGGCACACCGACGTGACAGAAAACAGGAACACCTCATGCCCTCTGCTCAGTCCTGTTGTCTCCTGCTGTGAGCTGATTGGCTATTTCAGTGTGACGTGTCAGTGAGGGGTGACTCCCACAAGTATCAGGAAGTAAGCAGCATGTGTGAGAGTGTCCTGGATCCATGATGGCAGCAGGTGGGTTTCCCCGGATTTGCGGCGGTCTGCAGAACGGCCTCCTGAATCTCAGCCAATGGCAGCACTTCCTTTATGGTTCTGCTGCTCTAATGGTGGAAAACGAGGTTTGAACAGGAAACGTTTTCTGTCAGTTCAGCCGTCACCACTTCCTCATTAAGCTCTGATGATTGTGTGCGTGTGTCTTGGTGTGTGTGTGTTTGTTTATGCATTTGTTTACGTGTGTGTGCACTATGAATGTACCTAGTCATGTGTTTCCTGATTGACAGTCTCCTCCAAGCTGCAGTCGCAGCCCCCGTCCCCACAGCCGCGCTGCTCTTCCCCTCCAGTTCCAGCCGGGAAGCTCATCTCCCCGTCGCAGAAGCACAGCAAGAAAGCTCTGAGACAGGTACCGACCCCCCATTTTAGTCCTTAATAGTTAATTTGTGGGTTTTCTCCTGAGGTTTGTTAGACTTGTTCTGGTTCTGATTGGTGCCATATACATAAAAACCCCAGACACCACAACCCCTCCCCCCAGTGTTCCAAACAGGAAGTACCTGCTGGCTCCAAGAAGTCAAAGTCCTATAGACTTCTATAGAGAAATGCAGTTGTTTCTAGATCTGCAGAGTACATCACATATTCATCATCATCACAATTGTGATGTATGGAAACCTTAAATGTTTCCACATACAACAATATTTAAGAAATTAAAATTTTCACATTCAACTGATCAGATGGAGCTCTGTTATGTTAGATACTCTCGTCTTATGCAGACCAGGGACATTTGGAGGAGAACTTACGTTATTGAACTTATTAACTTATGGAATTTATTCCACTAAAACGAGACTGAACGGGAAGCTGTCCTTAACCCTAAGTTGAACTTTAATGTCTGTGCTATCATGTCTTTGATGTTCATTTTAACGTTTTGTAATGTGTATTTATCAATAGGTATTTGAACTGATTGTCTCACATTAGTATTTTTATTGTATTTTCTTAACTTTGAAGGTCGACAGTTTTATTATTTGTTCAGCTTCTGGGCTCATTATGACTCTTTCAATGCTGGCCCAGAGAAATGAATAAAACTGAAATTAAAATGAACTTTAATAAAAACACAAAAACACAGACGATTTTTTGATTCCAGTAACTCATGAGTTAACTCCAAATCCTCCATGTGCATCATCATCCACTGCATGTCTGATGTTTAAGGCTGTAACCATTGACTGTATATAAAAATAACTGGACAGAGCAAGCCCCCCTCCTTCCGTGTTCCATATAGGAAGTACCGCTGGGTTCCAAAAAGGCCAAAGTCCCATTGACTTACATTGAGAAACAGACAGTTATTTCTCAGTCATTTTATATCTCAGAATAATCATTCTTCCTCTGCTGCTTTCTGATTAACTTCTTTTTTCTAATCCTAATTTTTTTAAAGATTTTTTTTTCCATTATCACAAGTTATTAGTTATAAATTGACCAATCAGATGGCTCAATAAGCGTTTGTGGGTCTGACGTCGAACGTCTGGGGGGTTTGATTGACAGATGACGGGTAGCCAATGGGAGCAGACTTCATCAATTCAACAATGTACCAATCATTGTCCTGATTGGACAATGATTGGTAGATTGTTGAATCATTGTCTTAATGCAGCCAGGAGGGGGCCCAAGCCAGGGTCTCATTGTGCCGGTCCCAAGCCCGGATAAATACAGAGGGTT
>NW_023416892.1:194401-205590 GCF_002922805.2 Oryzias melastigma | reverse complement strand
AGACTCACAATAAACTCACTCCAGATTGGTGACAGTACTTCCTGTAGATTCATGACTCAGCTATGACTCACAGAGACTCAGACCAATCAATGAAGATGGGTTGCAGACATTTGCAATATGGCGATAGCCGTTCAGGAAGTGACGGTGAAAGCGGCGGCCTACTTTAGTGAGGAGAGGAGGTAATGCATTTCCAATGGGGACCTCATGGCTCCAGAAGTCCAGTATGTTTACAGTCAATGGCTGTAACGAGTATCCAGGTACTCGGATACTCGCGATCTGCTTCCGAAAATTTGAGTATGAATATTTGCGATGTCCAAGATCGCTGATTCGCCTTCTTTATAAACATTGTAGAGAGTAGTCAAATATTATCTTGAGACAATGTGTTTTTGCGATGAAATGCAGAATAATGTTGGATTTTAAGTTTATGAGCTAAAACAAAGCCAAAAGAACGGCCCAACTATCACCGGGAGTAAACAAGTTTTCGTGTTGGTGAAGCTTCTGGTTTTCAAAATAAGCCTAGTGAGAGTTTTTTTCCATTGGAAAAACTGAGACTGGAGTTCTCCTCACTGACATATCTTCTGAAAAAAATGAATCGGCCTTAACACCAGAGCTTTAGCTTCAGTGTCTACATTCTTTTAGTTATGCTAACTCTTCAACAGTTGATGTAATTAACATCATTCCAGCAGATTCTGAATTATAGAAACTCAGCTCCATGCTGATATGCTGGTCTGCACAGTTGAAGGATGTAATCAATATGAATCAGCTGATTCTGCACTGGAAAAGAACGACGTTTTCATATGGGCTCTGCACTAATATGAAATGATTAAAATATAAAATGTTGAAGAACTTTGAAGACAGAAAAACTGTGGAGAACATTTTCAGATTTTGTAGTTAAATGATCTAAAACGACTGTGATGTTTCTGTTTTTTTGTTGTTTATGTTACTGCTGAACTTAACCAGAAGGTTGACGAAAAAAGTATAAAATGACAAACACCATTTCTTTCTTTTGAAATGTTTGTGTTTTTATCAGTTTTGGTGATTCTGATCTGTTATAAATAAAGGTATAAATGCCGGTGATTTCATACAGATAATTTCAACTTTCATAGATCAGGCAAAAAGACATACAGAAACATATTAAAAAGTTAGAATTGTGGTTCAATTCGAGAATCATTGAGTTTGATTCATGAATCAGATCGCCACCTAGGCAACAATCCACTGCATGTCTGATGTTTAGTATTAAAACCAAAATAATAATCCGGAGAAAAAATAAAATATTTAAATGTTACAAGTAAAATAATTTTAATGATGAAGTCATCTCAGAGGCATTGATTTCCGTGACTACAACCATTCATATAAACAGAAGTCTTGTTTTTACATTAGTGATTCATTATATGCAGAAAGTTACTAATTACACAGATTTCCAGTAATTTCTGATCAGCATCACGTCTAACTACAAGAACTGTCTGGACATTGTTTCCCACAATGAATGAATGAATTGGTTTATTTTATTTGAATAGGGACAGATATTAAAACATAGACGTACAGCAAAGCAGAAGCCCCATGCCTATAACACATTGCTTACTGCAGAAGCTAATTTGCAGCACTTATCCCCTAGATGGGCTTTTAACACAAGATAAACGAGCAATACAATTTAACAATAATGAATAGTTAATTTAAGAAAGTGGCAATGACTTAACACTGTTTAAAACATGGAGACACATCAGAGGGATAAAAAACACACGAGTTTAACCTGATTAGACATGTGTGCAATGCTTCTGATTTCACATTTTCAGTTCTCATTTATACACTCTCCATTGGTTTAAGTGCAGTTTGAGGAGTTTGTGACAAGACTAGCTCGATAAAACAGATTAGAATAGATCATTGAATTTAGAACACACAAAAGTCAGGCATTTTCTTATTAGGTTGAAACAGTTCATGTTTAGCTTGATGATTTTACATGTTTTGCTGATATGGCTTTTAAAGTTGAAATTAGAATCCAAGATTGTTCCAATCTATTTTTTTCTGGAACTTGGTCAATCTGATTTCCATTTACAAAAATATGTGAAGAGTTGGTCTTGGACTTTTTTATGGAGAAGAACATAAATTTAGTTTTTTTTTTTTTTTTTTTAGAGTCAAACAAGAATCCTCCAACCAGGTGGATATGTTTTTTAGGCTACTGTTTAGCTTTTCACTGACTGTAGAGCTGTCTTTACCAGATACATGTACAACGGTGTCATCAGCGTACATCTGTACATCAATGTCACAACACACATCCATCCGGAAGGTTATTGATGTAAAAGAAAAGTATTGGACCAAGGATAGTTCCTTGTGGAATTCCAGTTTGGATTTTATGAAAGCTTGATCTACAATTGCTAATAGCAACACATTGTTCATGATTTTGTAAATAAGACTGAAACCAAGATGATGAGGTGAGGATGCTATGATTCACTGTGTCAAATGCCTTTTTTACATCGAGGAATACCAGACATACAACATTTCCTCTATCAAGTTGTTGTTTAACCTGCTCCAGTAGCAAGCATGTAGCTGTTTCAGTTGAATGGTATAGCCTGAAGCCAAATTGAAGAGGATGTAGGAGATTTTTATCTTCCAGATCATTTAAAAGCTGTTTGGAGAATATTTTCTCTAAAACCTTAGACATAATGGGTAAAAGACTGATTGGTCTATAGTTGGAGATTTTTTTGTGTCCCCAGATTTAAAAATGGGCTTTTTTCTAGTCCTCCGGTAATTGACCCGTTCTGATGGAGACATTTATGATGTCTGTAAGAGGTTTAGCCACTGTTCTTTTTCAGAAAGACAGTATCTATGTTGTAAATATCCTAGTCATATGAGCTTTTCAAATGATTTATACTACCTAGAACTGTGGCAGTGTCAACCTCCTTAATATCAAATAAATCATCAGTTACTGTTGTCATGGCATTTGGATCTGACTTTACCTCTGAAAACTGTGAAATTAATTATTAACAGATGCTAGGAAAAAATCATTGAACACTGAGGCAACTTGGTCAGGTTCAGAGATCACCCTCCCTGCGGATGTGAGCTAATATTTGAGGTCAGTTGTAGTATTGGGATTAATAAAGTTATGCAGCTTGCTGCTTCCAGGTAGCCTTTTCATTTCCCTCTGCCTCAGACAGAACCTTTGAATAGTATTTAGGTTTAGCTTTACGCATCTCTGGATTGTTTTGTTGTCATCAATGCGGCTTGCAGCCAGTGCAGTAACTAGATAACCAGCTGCTCTCGTTTGGGTAGGTGCCTTAGACCTGCTCCTTCTTTTGGATTATTTTGATGATGATTTACATGTGACATCAGAGCAAAAACTACCCAACATGCCCCTTAATGTAGGGGATGTGCGCACCGCTGCATCCGCCTGCTTGATCTCAAACAAGATCCTCTAAAAATGTGACTCAGACCAGCTCGGACCAATCGCTGTCGTCTGGTTCCAAAATATCAGGTAGCCACGATGACTGCTTTGGCCTGATTTCGTGAGAACAGGAGGAAATGCATTTTCTCTGGTTGACCTCCGACGTCACGTTGTCGGTTGTTCTGACGGTCTATGGTTGGTGTTCCTGGTTAGGAAAGTTTAATCTCTTTCACAAGTCTATTCTTGTGTTCTAGTAATTATGTGAAGTTTCTGGCCGTGATCTTATCCTGGTTTCTGTTCTTGTCCAGGCCTTGAAGCAGCAGAGACACCAGTGCAGACAGGTGGGGGGGCCGGCGGGATCCAGCCCCAGACTCCTCTTGAAGACCATTAAGGACATGGCAGAGAACATCTCAGCAAAGTCTGGTGGGCTCCTACACCCCTCAACACATGATGTCACAGGGGGTGCCGAAACTTGGATGGGGGGGGATTAACATCCAAGGGGACTGCTGCTGGAGTTGAACACATTTCCTTTCCAAGAAAACACTCAGCCGTCAATGTTTCCCTGTCTGAAGCTTGTTCTTCATCACAGATGAAGCTTTGGAGATCCAAAGCTGATGCGTCTTTCAGCGTCTCTGTCCCTCCTCTGCAGATTTGTGCCATGCCGCCGTTCCCAGGAAAACTTCCCAGAGGTCAACTCGACTCAGTGCAGGTATTTCTGGAACACAACGTTAGAAGCATCATCATTAGAAGCAAACAATGTTTGTGTTTGTGAGTCCTGGCCGTGTTGGTGATGTGTGGAAACGTCTTCTTCTGTGGTCCTATGACCTCGTCATGTCTTCTTCTGTGGTCCTAAGACCTCGTCACGTCTTATTCTGTGGTCCTATGACCTCGTCACGTCTTATTCTGTGGTCCTATGACCTCGTCACGTCTTCTTCTGTGGTCCTATGACCTCGTCACGTCTTATTCTGTGGTCCTATGACCTCGTCACGTCTTCTTCTGTGGTCCTATGACCTCGTCATGTCTTCTTCTGTGGTCCTATGACCTCGTCACGTTTTCTGTGGTCCTTCACAAATCCCTTCCTCTGTCTTGCTGCAGGGCCGATTAAACGGAGCAGGTGTAAGATCGACGTGGAGACACCAGACTCCATCCTGGTCAACACCAACCTGAGAGCCATCATTAACAAGCACACCCTCTCTGTCCTGCCTCACGACTGCCAGCAGAAGCTGCTCCGGCTGTTGCCCGCAGTCGACCGACAGGTTCACCTTCAGACTTTGCTGCATTTCTGTAGATCTGAGCAGAGTCTTGCTGCTCCTGGGGGGCAACAATGGTCATGCTCGTACTGTTTCTCCTCAGGCTTGCCTGGATGGCCTCCTGAAGATCACAAGCTCAGCTCTCAACAACGAGTTCTTTGCCTCGGCGGCACAGGCGTGGAAGGAGAGGCTGGGAGAAGGTCAGTCCATGAGAACATTCATGGGGTGTCGGCGTACAGCTGCATCTCCTGGTGAACGCAGCTTCCTTCTGTTTCAGGGGAGTTCACCCCTGAGCTGCAGCTCCGCCTACGCCAGGAAACTGAAAAGGAGAAGAAGGTGGAGCTCTGGAAAGAAGCCTTCTTTGAAAACTTTTATGGAGAAAAGTAGGTTTTTCTTGTTATGTCTGGTCCATAGAAGATCCGTTTCAGGTTCAGCGTCGGTCCTGAATTGGTCTGGATGTTGGTTGTTTTCTAAATCGGCTGTCAAGCGTTTTTATTATTAGGGACATGTTCCTTTGATTGGTAGGTAGGTGGACCTATGGCTGGACTTCTCACTATGAGCTGTTGAGGTGGGCGTAGTTAAATCTAGACATATTGTCAGCGGGGGTCAGAGGTCCAGCTGTTTGCATGAAGGACAGATGTTTTTAGATCCTAATCCATGAAGATGCTGCTGAAAGCAGAAGAGATTTTTCAGTCCATTTCCATTCCTGTCGCGTCATCTTCACAGAGCCGGTTGGAGCAGGTTAGAGCTGAGCGATATGGAAAAAATAGAAGGTCACGATTTTTTTCAATTTTAGTTCACGATTTCGATTTTATCACGATTTCTTTAAAATAAATTCAAATTGAAAAAATTGAATTAAATTATTTTAGTTGAAAGAAGTAAACACATTTTTAACAAATATTTATATTTATTCAAATTAAATATTTATTATCTATTAAGATTAATCTGTAAATAGTGCAAGAATTGCGCCTTCTACTGCTACAGGTAATGCATTGGTGTCAAATGAACAGCTTCTAAATATCCGTGAGTTTTAATTTTGCTCGGATTTAAAGTCACAGCAGTCAACAAGCTTTTGCCTTCTCGCTCTTGCAGCTTTTCGTAGAAGATCGTGATAAAACGATCTCTCAAAAATGACAGATCGTCAGGTTTGAAGATCGTAAGACGGTTTTATATCGTCATATCGGCCAGCCCTAGAGCAGGTCACTTCAGACTAATGTCTTTCAAACTCTTGTGTGCAGATTGGGGTTGAGCTTCCAGGAATCCAAAGCGCTGACTCAGCCTGCTCTGGATTACAAGTTCAAGGCTGGTGCTAAGCAGGAGGAAAACTCCAACCCTCTGAAGGCCAAATCTAAGCTGATGAAGACCCGGTGCTCTCATCATACAGAGGAGCCAAAAAATGCAGCTCCGCTGTCTGGATCTGGACACGTAGACTCAGTTGATCTTTGGAAATCAGAGGAACTAAGCTCACCTCCCAAGCTTCCTAAACCAGAGCATAAAGAGGAATCAAATGAAACTGAGTCCACTCTGAAGACAGGCTCAGACATCAAAGAAGATCTGCTGGTGTCTGAGGAGACACCTGCAGCTCACAGCCTGGAGTTTACCCCCCAACCCAGGAGTCCCTCCCCAGCCCTGAAGAGGAGGTCCGCCAGTGAGGCTGACAATGGGCTGAGAGCAGAAAAACGGTCCCGCTTCTCCTCTGTGTCTTCAGCCTCCTCTGCATCTCCTTCAGCATCCTCCACCCCCTCCACACCCTCTCCAACCAACCAGAGGGTTCCTCCTCTGAAGGTAGGAGCTCCTTGAGGAGTGTCTGCAGGCAGCCTCTCCACTTTCACATAAACGTGAACACATGAACATGAAGAAACACCAGGAAACATCTATGCAGATATCGGTTCTTTTTTAACTAAATAGCATGAAAGACTATTTCATGCAGGATGGATTTTAATTCAGTTTGGTCACATGATCAGCATTTCTTAACATACGTAAAGCGTCAGAAATGCAGCAGAGCGTCCATCAGAAAATCAGAGCAGGGGTCACCAACGTGGAGCCAGCAGGTGCCAGGTAGCCCTCAAGGACCCCACAAGGTGCCCTCAAGTCTTGAGCTGCATCTAAAATAAAATTTTATTCTATTGCAATTTTTTAATTACGCTTGAATTTATATAGATTTAAAAATTGAAACGTACTAAAAATATGTTGGTTCATGAACTTTAGATAAGTTTAGGTGACCTCC
Source organism: Oryzias melastigma (assembly GCF_002922805.2). NCBI lineage: Eukaryota > Metazoa > Chordata > Actinopteri > Beloniformes > Adrianichthyidae > Oryzias > Oryzias melastigma. The sequence goes on along the minus strand of NW_023416892.1, from coordinate 198,734 downwards.
AGTTCAAAGATCATTAACTTTGTTAAAAATGCTGCAGATTTGGTCATTTGTTCAAAATGTGACAAGATTTATTTAAAAATGTGTAAGTTGATTTTTCTTTACATAAATGAAAAACATGCTACAACATGGTGAAAATGGGACATTTTTACCATGAAATGTAAGTAATCATCCGAAAGTGTAACAATTATTGATATTATTAAAGTGCTGAATATTGATATTTGCTTCCTAGCTTGTTGTCATTGTTGATAATTACAGTGAGAAATAAAGCACATAGAGTATCATTACAATTATTAATAATGTAGAACTAACTATAACTACGCAAAATGTTATTTCAAAATGGAAGCCCTTCGTATGACTCGGTACCATGAAGTAGCCCTCAGTTTAAAAAAGGTTGGTGACCTCTCTACTAGAGCGTCTTTGTATTCACATGTAAATCCATCTTTAATGGACTAATAGACAACAGAACACTTGTGACTTTACGATCTCTTGTGCATCCGAAGTAATTTCCTGTCTATTTCGTGTGTTACAGATTCCGGTCTCCCGGATTCTTCCCCGACAGATCGGTCAAGGGAGCCCCCCCTTCAGCAGCCTGGCCAGGACTGGAGCGCGGACACTGGCTGACATCAAAGCCAAAGCTCAGCTTGCACGAGCGCAGCGAGCGGCGGCCGGGTTGTCAAAGGCAGTCGGGCCAGGCCCTGGGCTGGGCGGGAGCAGCAGTCAGCAGCCTTACTCCACCCCCTCCTCCCCCCAGGAGCCATCCAGGCTTCCGGCAACGGGACGGTTTTCCAGCTCACCCTCTTCAAGACCTCTGAACTCCATGGCCCTCCTCAGCCCAGACCAGCTTCAGACCCCGCAGCTGAGCCGGCCCGCCCATAATCATGGAGTCTGTCCTCCAGGAGAAGTTGGAAAAGCCTCAGAGGAGGTGCAGGCCTCCTCCTCAGATGCTGGGAAGGAGGTCCCGGGACATCGACCGTGTGTCCGGAGCAGCTCCTGCATCCCTGCCAACAACCCTCTGGTGACTCAGCTGCTGCAGGGCAAAGACGTTCCCTTAGAGCAGATCCTTCCCAAACCGGTGTCCAGAGGGGACACACGGACCACAAACATGCCCCCCAGTACCAAGGCACCGCCCACTGCAGAGCTCAGGATGGAGAAGCAGGCAACACCCGGGGCAGGCTCCAGAATCCACCGCGAGCTCCCCAACAAAGAGACTCAGGAGCAGATCCTGCAGACTCTGATGCAGAGAAAAGTGCAGCCGGCCCCCCCGCAGCACAAGCTGTTGCAGCTGTCACTGTCAGAAGACCCCCAAGAGCTGTCGAAGGTCACCTGTGGCTTCCTGGGCCGTAAGCGGGTTCCCCGGCCCGCCATGACTGGACACTACCTGCTGAATGTGTCCACATACGGTCGCCGCGGTGAGTGCAGGAGGCTGCTGCACTTGCCCCCCCCAAACAAGCCTGAGTGTCTGAAAAGGGAAAGGAAAGACCATGAGGACGATGTAGGGGGGACGGTTCTGGTGAAAACGGAGCAGGAGGGGGTCCCAGAACTGCCGCCTGATGAAGAGGAGCGTCTCCTGCCCCCCTCCAGTCTAAAGACTGAGCCTGGAGCAGGGGAGGTGGGTGTGGGGGTGGGCGACACCACCAAAGACAAGAACGTCCAGCTGCACAGACGCTCTGGAGGCTGGGAACCCTGCCCCCCCCCCACAGACCACACCCGCCAGATCCACAGAAGCCTCGAGGACTCGCTGTCGTGTTACCGGGGTGCCATCAGTATGTCCGTCCCCCACATCTCTGCAGGCAGCCCCCCCCCAGCAGAGCCTGGGGTGGGGGCCATGCACGGCAGTGTCATGTCCTTCTCCGTCACCGTCACCACCATACCCGCCGCCTCCCAGGCCGAGCCCCAACCAGCCTTCAGCGAGGGTGGGGCCGTGGAGGAGGTCCCGTCCCGTTGCTACTGCCGGTTGAAGGCCATGATTGTGTGCCGGGGGTGTGGGGCCTTCTGCCACCACGACTGCATCGGCCCCTCCCGCCTCTGCGTGTCCTGCCTGGTGATACGATGACATTCACACCGGCTGGGACCACCCCCTAGGTTCTGGGACTGTTCCTGGGGGTCTGGGATTGTCCCTGGGGGTCTGGGACCGCCCCCGAGGGTCTGGGACCACCCCTGAGGGTTTGGGACCGCACCCGACGGTTTGGGACCGCCCCATCAAGTGTCTGGAACCGCCCCGAGGGTTTGGGACTCCCCCATCAAGGGCCTGGGACTGCCCCCAAGGTTCTGGGACTGTTCCTGGGGGTCTGGGATTATCCCTGGGGGTCTGGGATTGTTCCTGGGGGTCTGGGACCGCCCCCGAGGGTCTGGGACCACCCCTGAGGGTTTGGGACCGCACCCGGCGGTTTGGGACCGCCCCATCAAGGGTTTGGGACCGCCCGAGGGTTTGGGACTGCCCCATCAAGGGCCTCGGACCGCCCCCGAGGTTCTGGGACTGCACCCAAGGGTTTGGGACCGCCCCATCAATTGTCTGGGACTGCCCCCGGCCTCCCTTTGGGCGTAGCTGTTTGCACTCAGATGTATTTTCTTTGTGTTTTAAGACAGAAGTTTCTAACGAGAGTAAAACGCAGAGATGATAATCAACTTTGATCACATTTGACACTTTTTTTAATTAAAACAAGATTTTTATTGTGAGACAATCACTGTCACTGAACCCCTGGTTCAGGACGCACTATTGCACTCAGACCTCTGGACTCTCGTCCTGTTGGGACAGAACTGCGGCTGAAGGTCTCCAGGTTCTTCCTGCAATGCGGTTCTGCAGTTCTAAAGCTGGACCCTCAGGGACTGATCTTCTGCCACCGTCTCTTATGGGTTTTGGATTTGTGGTTCTTTGTCGAGCTGGTTCGGTTCTTCTGTTGTTCTGTAGTGATGTGGCCTAGACACCAGAGGGCAGCATACTAATGCTACTAGCATGCTACATCTGAATGCTAGCCATGCAGCAGCCTCTTACTTGTGTGGGGGTGTTGGGCTGTTTGGTAGAAACTGCTTGGTTCGAACTAAAAATATATTGTGGTTAAACCCGCCCCCTTTCTTTCAACCCACCCCCCACCCCCGTGCAGTCCTACAATTATGATGCCAACGGTCATAATTCTGCTGCTGAGGTTGCTGCAATACAGACGTTTATTTGTAAAACAAACCGTGATATCTTTCAGAGATGAAATCTGGATTATGTGGATGAAGGCTGTCATTCATGCAGGTGGAGAGAGTTACAGTCAACTGGATGAATGACAACCTTCAGCCACGTAATCCAGATTTCATCCCAGACGGTTGGCGGTGTCTGGTCTCATCTGGATGTGTTTTCTTCTTGAAACCATTTTCGTCAGAGTAGCTTCTTCCGTTTGGACTGAATATGAAGTTATTTACATATAAAGTTGCTTTTCTAACGGAAACCTTCAGATTGAACGTTAGCATGCTAACACCATTAGCACGCTAACGTTGTTGGAGTTCGGTTCTTAAACGTCTTTGTTGACATGTGTTATTGTCGTCATCTGAAAGACCTGATGATGAAGAGATCTGACAAAGAATAACCATTGCAGATGAAGCCCCGCCCCCCTGTTCGACACTGAACCATAAATCAGCTGTGATGAAACTAATTTGTAGGAAACTAAGCCAGCAACCCTCTGAAAATGTTGTTCTAGAGCACTTCCACCGTGATTTTAAATGATATGTAAAGTGATGTAAAGATTGTTTTCTTTAAAGCAAATATATTTTGACAGAAGATTGCAGCTTTCTAAATGGTAAAAGGCCAAAGTTACTTAAAACTAAAAACATTTTTTAATTCTCAAACCAGTTAATCAAAGTAATATATTTTAATTAATATATTTTATTAAAATATTGACTATACTCCTTGTTGGAACTTGATAGCAGGGTATTTACTGTATTTTTCTGCAGCAGCACACATACCTGTGTATGATTGACAGATCATGTGATTGCGGGTTCTCTTTTCTTGTGTTTCTCTGGTTTTCTACACTTCATGGAAACCGTTTTTTTTCTCTAGAATAAATCGGCGTGAACCGGAGATCTCCAAAGCCGTTTGCAGACCCGGCTCCTCGTTTCATGTAGGTTTTTACTCGGGTGAATGTGGTTCTCCGGTGCAGAGCCGGACTCCATGGCAGCTGAAATCTTTGATGGGGGTTCGGCGGCCCCCCTCACTGAGGCGACCCGCCGCTACATTTATTGCAGAATCAGGGTTTGCCGTGTTTTAAATGTCCCATGAGTCTCTGTTCATGTCTGAATGTAATATTGTCTTCTGCACTCGTAAGCAACTGCATTTTACCAAACCCTATAAACA
>NW_023416892.1:190570-194352 GCF_002922805.2 Oryzias melastigma | reverse complement strand
ATTTCTTTCTGAGATTTGATGTTTGTTTGGTTCAGCTTCATTTCTTCAAACTACGTTTTGAAAATCTGATATTTGGGATCTTGGATGAAAAACCAGTTTGCACTCACGGACCTGCAGCCTCAGCAGGACTCAGATAGTCATTCTGGTATTTTTAAATAATAAAGTATATTTATATTTGTCCGATGTCATTAGAATCGTTTTCTAAAACGTGTTTACATTCCATGATCACTTTTTAAAGCTTTGGTTTCTTTGAAAAACGATTCAAAGGCGTTTTATAAACAACTCGGCGCGGTGCATTGTGGTAAATGTGGTCACTTCCTGCCACCTGGTCTTGCGCATGCGCATAGTGCCGTAGGTCTCGGTGCCGGAGCAGTGAGTGATGCTGCCGCGCGGAAGCGGCGCGCTCGTGCGTGTGTCCGCTGGCCCAGCTGCAGTGAGAGGGAGCCCCTCCGCATCCGGCCCAACGGCCCCCCCAGGTGTAGACCGGATCGTCCCAGGTAAGAGCCCCCCCGCCTCATAGGCCAGAACGTGTAGATTCAAACGATGCTGCATGGACCCCCCCCTCCCTCCCCCCCTGAAACACCGTGATCCCGCCGCGGCTGCGTTAGAACTCACGCTTCCGTTCTGCAGTGTCACTGAGCCCCCACCCGGAGGATGCTGCCCCCTCCTCAAAGAACACCGCGGTACTCCGCAAATTTCTCTCCCTTTTAATCGAGTGGACGGTCAGACCTGTGACGTCATTGAACGGACATGCCGGGTGTTCCCCCCTGACAGAAAAAAAACAAAACATAATAACCTCGAACCTCAGGCAGATGATGCTTCACTAACGTGATTGCCACGTGACGTTTCATCCGTTGATAAGGGGGGGGGGGGGTCCTCTTCAAAAATGGCCTGAAAAAAAAATCAGCGTCACTGTGAGGGTCCACCTGTTTGTCTGGATCCTCCTCCATCTAACCTCCTGCTGCTCCTCCTCTATCTAACCCTACTGCTGCTCCTCCTCCATTTAACCTCTTGCACCTCCTCCATCTAACCTCCTGCTGCTCCTCCTCTATCTAACCTCCTGCTGCTCCTCCTCTATCTAACCTCCTGCTGCTCCTCCTCTATCTAACCCTACTGCTGCTCCTCCTCTATCTAACCTCCTGCTGCTCCTCCTCCATCTAACCTCCTTCTGCTCCTTCTCCATTTAACCTCCTGCTGCTCCTCCTTTATCTAACCTACTGCTGCTCCTCCTCCATCTAACCCTCCTGTTGCTCCTCCTCATTTAACCTCTTGGACCTCCTCCATCTAACCTCCTGCTGCTCCTCCTCCATCTAACCTCCTGCTGCACGTTTTGCTGTTCCTCCTCCTCATAACCTCCTGCTGCACGTTTTGCTGTTCCTCCTCCATTTAACCTCCTGCTGCTCCTCCTCCATTTAACCTCCTGCTGCTCCTCCTCCTCCATCTTAACTGCTGCACCTTCTCCATCTAACCTGCTGCCCCATCTTCATCTAACTTCCTGCTGCATCTCCTCCATCTAACCTCCTCCTGCTCCTCCTCCATCTAACCTGCTGCCCCATCTTCATCTAACCTCCTGCTGCACCTCCTCCTTCAAACCTCCTGCTTCTCCTCCTCCATCTAACCTCCTTCTGCTCCTCCTCCATCTAACCTCCTGGTCCTCCTCCTCCATCTAACCTCCTGCTGCACCTCCTCCATCTAACCTCCTGCTGCTCCTCCTCCCCCTCCCTCTTATCTCCTGCTGCACCTCCTCCATCTAACTTCCTGGTACTTTTGAGTTCAAACCTGAACTCAGAGTCCACAAACTCCAAACTCAAAATTTCGGACAAGCTGAAAAGAGTTGATTCATTCAGCTTGATTATTTGGAACCAGAACCAGGTGTGAGCGTCGCAAACATAAAAAGTCCTGATCAATGGAGCAAAGACAGCACGATTCACCATGGCAACAAGAACAAACACCTTTAAGGCTTCATACTTCGACAGAAACTGATGCGTTCCTATAAGCAAATGCGACTACGAGCAGATTTTCATCAAGAAGATCAACACAACTGTAGCAGTAAAACAGAGAGAAAATATCTGCAGAGTTAACGTCTACATTTGAATCATTTCAGTTCAGGAGAAGAACTAAATCATGTCTGGAAGGTTATTCTGTCACTTGTTAAATAAGGAATGGTTTTGATCTGTCAATAATTTAACCAGTAATCTCCGTAATCACATGAATGACTGTTTTCCTTAACCCCCCCACATACACACGGATATCACTGCGCGCTAAAAACAAACACTGGAGCTGCCTGGAATATGTTAAAATAAGCATTTATTTCATTTTAATTCTCATGTATTAAGTAATATTAACTGAAAAGTTTTGAAGACTTGAACTCCATCGAACCGTTGACCTAACATTTGGTGTGTCACTTGCACCGCGGTGGATATTTCCACAGGTATCTACAGTGTTCCGTTGTTAAAGGTTTAAAAAGATAAAAGAAAACAGTATCGCTCGAATACAAATGAATTGGGAAACCTGAAGAAAACCTGCTCCAGACCAGGTTACGTTCACAGACTCAGTTGCCATAGTGATTGATTCTGAGTTCAGCTTAACCTGCTTCTTGGAACATGTTTGGTTTAACCCACTTTCACAGGTTTGAGTTATCTCCGTTTCTGAAACCCTAAACTCAGAGTTTTCCTGAATTTGGAGTTCACAAACTCAGAGTTTCAACAAAACCTGCTTCTTGAAACGGACCGGATCTGGATCAAGTCCAAAGTTGACTGTTCTCTGTGGTTTTCCTCTTCTGTAGGTTGTGGATCAGCCTTACTATGGCGACCTTTGGAACAGCAGGTAGAAACTTCTAGAATATGACGTTCAGATCCTCGGGGCTGTTCTCAGAGAGAAGAAAACCCGTCTGAAGAACCCAAAACGGTGAAGGTGGGTTTACTGGAGAACTTCTAGAGTTCTCCGTTTCTCCATGCTAGTCACTTTTCAAGATGCAGTTGTGTGTTTGTGTTGCAGGATGATCGAGGAGGGCAGCCGGCGCTCTAAGGCGGCAGTGGAGAAGCGTCAGCTCTTCATGGAGATGAGTGAGTCTTCTTCCCAGATCCACAGACATTCTTCCTTTTCCGTATTTCTAACCCTATCCCATCTCCAGTATCCGTCCGTTCTAAAGGTAGTTTGTTATTTTAGACGTCGGCTTCTTTAGCCGCCGAGCTCCTTACCACAGACCCCCCCACCGTGCACAGTCGCCGGTTGTCACCGCAGACGCCGGCGTCTGTGGAGTTTGTGTGGTGATGACCAGAAAACGTACTCGGTTTAGCGCTCAAACTTCCTGCGGTGGCGTACGCCAAAGAACGTTCAGGTGAGGAATCTGCTCCACATTTAAGGCGGATCCTGAACAGATCTGAGAACAGCATGAGCGGAAAAGACGCTGCAGGAAAAGGAGCAACAAGGTTTCCTGGTGGAAACGGCGAGCAACGGTTTGAAGGTGGATTACTGACACAGATGGAAAGGTGGGCGTGTCTCCAGGAAAATGAGCCACATGCATGATGGATCAAAGAGAACAGAAACGCTCACAGCCACAGCTGATCAGAACAAAGTTCTCTTCCTGAAATGTTCATCTGCATTCTGAGACCGAATGAACCAATCAGCTGTCTGTCTGTGATGAAGAAACTCAGCGCTCTAATCGACTGAAATAAACGCTGGGGCTTCAATTGGAACATATACAGTAATTGTATTTTTTTTGTTTAATGTAGCCACGAGGGGGCCCAAGCCAGGGTCTCATTGTGCCGGTCCCAAGCCCG
>NW_023416892.1:181286-183741 GCF_002922805.2 Oryzias melastigma | reverse complement strand
GATGATCTTTTGTTTTAGAAAAGGTGCGCGGTTTCCTAAGAGAAAGGTTGTGTGTTTTAACCGCCAAATAAAAACACAGAATTTCCGAGGTTTCCCATTTACTTGCCGGTAACGCAGCTCCGCTCTGCTCTCGCTTCCGTGTGTACGTGTGTATCACTACCGGATGTACGCGTCATCACGTGAATGGCCGCGGTATTTATGTGCGAGCCGGCAAGCGTTAAAGTGACAGCAGCCGCGCAAAACCACAGCGGGGTTACAACAGCCACGGGGTGATCTCGGGGTCCCGGAAGAGCCGACCGTCCACGTAAAGCTTGTCCACGGCGACCACCGCGCGGGACCTGGCGGTCAGGTGTTGCCTTCTCAGGGGAAAAAGCAGCTTCCTGCGACGCAAAATCTCCGCGGGAAACTGGTCGTTCACACTGTAGTGGGTTCCCTTCATCTCCGGTCCTCGGCGTTTGACTGAAGCTTTCTGCTTATAAAACTGAAACTTCGCTACTATCGGACGCGGGCGCTGGCTTCCAGGCTTCTTCCCTCCGAGCCGGTGGACTCTGTCGAAAGAAATCCTCTGGACTTCTTCCTTCGGGATCTTCAGCTGGGCCTCCATGAAGGTCTTCACCGTGGCCTCCGGGTCTTCCCCCGCCTCCTCTGGAATCCCCGAAATGAACAGGTTGTCCCTCATGCTCCGCGCCTGAAGATCCAGGAGGGTTTCCTTCATGGCTCGGTTCTCCTCAGAGAGCCGGGTGGTGTCGGAGGTTAGAACCTTCATGGACTCCCTGAGGCTCTGGTTCTCCGCGGCTAATTCCTGCACCTGCTGCTGGCTGAACTCCAGAGACTCCTGCAGGCCCTGGAACTCTTTGTGGAGGATCTCCAGCAGGTTGAGGCGGGCATCAAGGCTGGAGAGCTTCTTATCTATGGAATCTAACACGTCGCTGATTCCGCTGCCTGGAGAGGAGACGGTCCCGGGTGAATCTTCGGGACTTCGGGAGTCTCATTCTTTTAATAAGCTTCATGACTCGTTTAGATCTGAGATTTCAGGCAGTTGAAATACAGATGTAGCCACAGAGTGAACCCCCAGTGTTGCTCACTGTGGTCAAAGGATCGCTCAGTGAGTTTCTGTGTTCGCTCAGACACACAAAAATTAGAGAGAACGCTGGTGAGGACGTTGTCTTGAAGTTGATTTATGACATCTGGACAGAAATGTCTCACCGTCTGTCCAAGACGGATGAAGGTAGAAGACTGAAATCCAGACACCATGACTTCACTTCAGCACAATCACAGGAACTATTCTATTCTATTTTATTTTATTTTATTTTGTTCTATTCTACTTTTTTATTCTATTTTATTCTATTCTATTCTGTATACTTGTACATTTCTAGTTCAACAAATGTTACTCTGTGAATAGTTTGGACTATCTTGTCTTTAGACTTGTAGAATATTTCTTATTGTCATTTATTTTATTATTTTTTGTGCAGCAACAAGTTTGTGAAGTAGTTGACTTCTTAGGATTTCTTTTTTTAGTTTTGGATGTTGAAAACGAAAAACAAATAAAGGTGTAAAAATGTGTCAAACCAAAGTCAGAGTTCACATCTGGATCAAATGTTTTCGTCTGCTCAGTGACAGTCCAGGGAAGCTGACCGTTTTCTCCATGAAGACCATGCTGGCCACCATGTGTGGAGGGAAAATCGTGGACAAACTTCGCTGTAAGTTCAGTTTCTATTATGTTACATGGAGAAATGGTTGTGGTTGTCTTTAAGTCAGACCATTCCAAACCTTCATGCCATAAAACTGAAAGCTGGGGGCGCTGTTGGACGACTGATCATGGACTCCATCTGTCTACCGGTTTCAGACATTTTTTCCCAGATCTCCGACTCCAGTGGACTGATGGTGTTTGCTAAGTTTGACCAGCTGCTCAGGGAGGTGCTGAAGCTCCCCACCGCCGTGTTCGAGGGTCCGTCTTTTGGATACACTGAACATTCTCTGAGAATGTGTTTCCCGCAGCAGGTGAGATGCTGAAGAGTAAAAATGACTTTACTTATTTATTATTACAATAGATACACTCATGTTTGTGTTTGACACCAGAAGAAGATCCTGCTGAACACGTTTCTGGATGTGCTCATGGCAGACCCCCCCCCTCAGTGTCTCGTGTGGCTTCCACTGATGCACAGACTCGCTAACGTTGAAAATGGTAAGTTGTTGGCTGCAAGAAGGTCCCGGTTCAAGTCCCGGCTGGACCTTTTTTAGATGGTGTTAACATCTTTTACTCGTTCATGTGGGGGTTTTCTCCAGCCTCCACCCACAATTAAAGACAGGATTCATGCTGGGTGTGGACATTTGTATGAGTGTGTGTGTGGATGGATGGATGATGGATGGATGGATGAATGGATGGATGATGGATGGATGGATGATGGATGGATGGATGAATGGATGGATGGATGGATGGATGGATGGATGGATG
>NW_023416892.1:172815-179912 GCF_002922805.2 Oryzias melastigma | reverse complement strand
TGGATGATGGATGGAGGATGGATGGATGTATGGATCATGGATGGATGATGGATGATGGATGGATGGATGGATGATGGATGGATGATGGATGGATGGATGATGGATGGATGATGGATAATGGATGGATGGATGATAGATGGATGATGGACGATAACTGTGGTAAACTCAGCCTAGCTAATGTTCAAGTCTAAATTAACAAGGTCAACTAAGATACTGTGATAGATCTCCGTCCATCTGTCTGTCTGTCTGTCCGTCCGCTGCCAAACGTGGCGCCAACCTAGACCCACCAGGAATGGTAATCAGCTGATCATGGTTGGGTCTGGTTGGTTCTTGGTTGAGAAACCAGGTTTTCTGTGCCTAACATATTTCTATAAATGGGTCAATAGTTGCTGTTCAACCACAGACCAACATCTTCCCAAACCGGAAGTTCTGATAGTTTTGTTACAGACAGAACAGAACCTTTCTCTGTTCTTTCTGCTGACAGTAGTGATAGAACTGTTTGAAGCTTGTAGATCTGTGGAGATCAAGTCTGAGCAGGAACCTACCATGATGCTCCTACATCCCAGAAAGCCAAACTCTTCCTGTGTCTGACCTCCAGTCTTCCATCCGGTGGAGTGCTCTTACTGCCGGAGCGAGAGCATGATGGGTTTCCGGTACCGGTGCCAGCAGTGCCACGGGTACCAGCTGTGTCAGAGCTGCTTCTGGCGCGGCCACGCCAACGGCCCCCACAGCAACCAGCACCAGATGAAGGAGCACTCGTCCTGGGTGAGGAAGACCACTGGCTGGGGTTCCGGGCCAGGTTGTGTCCCCTCCAACACGAGCTGGATCTCAAATCCATGATTGGTGTAACTTTTATCTGTGGAGTCATTCTGAAAGGATCCTTTCAGTTTGAGGTTTGGTTGGATCTCTTCTAAGCTCCATGAACGCTTCACTGTTTTACAGTGGTTTTGTTTCACCTTGAAAGATTTGAAATGTTTTTCTGCATCAGTGAGAGGTTCAGACTTCTTCCACTTTTAGAATCAGAGAAGATAAAACAAGACTTTAAAAGTGTTTTTTGGGGGGGTTTGTTGTCCTGGTTTGGAGTTGTTAGAAACGGGCAGACGGCTGCATCCAAGTGCAGCAGGTTTGATTGGAACAGACAGGAGAACAGCAGTGAAGCTAACGGTCCACAGCGCTAAATCAGGGTCAGGCAGGCAGAGGTCAAACACCAGCATGAGGCCATCAGAGAACAACCAGAGAGGTCAGGGTCCAGATGAGGGTCGGGGCAGGCTTCAAACAATCAGAGTGGAAGACCAAGCAGATGAAACGGGTCAGTTCGAGTCAGGTCTGGTCGAATCAGGTCAGGTAAGGTCAAGTCGAGTCAAGTCAGGTTGAGTCAGGCCAGCTCCAGTCAGGTCAAGTCGAGTTAAGACAAGTCAGGTCAGGTCGAATCAAGTCAAGTTGAGTCGAGTCAAATCAGGTAGAGTCAGGTCCGGTCGCGTCAGGTCGAGTCAGGTTAGGTCGAGTCGAGTCAAGTCAGGTAGAGTCAATCACGTCAGGTCAAGTTGAGTCAGGTCAAGTCAATCACGTCAGGTCAGGTTGAGTCAGGTCAGGTTGAGTTGAGTCAGGTCAGGTTGAATCGAGTCAAGTCAGGTCGAGTCAGGCCAGGTTGAGTCAATTCAGGTCAGGTAGAGTCGAGTAGATCAGGTCAAGTCAGTGAGGTCAGATTGAGTCAGGTCAGGTCAGGTCAAGTCAAGTAAGGTCGAGTCAAGTCGATCCAAATAAGGTACAGTCAGGTCAGGTCGAGTCAGGTCCGGTCGAGTCAGATCAGGTCGAGTCGAGTCAGGTCAGGTTGAGTCAATCACGTCAGGTCAAGTTGAGTCAGGTCATGTCAAGTCAATCACGTCAGGTCGGGTCAGGTCAGGTAGAGTCGAGTCAAGTTAGGTCGAATCGGGCCAGGTCGAGTCGAGTCAGGTCAGGTCGAGTCGAGTCAATTCAGGTCGAATCAGGTCAGTTCAGGTAGAGTCAGGTCAGGTCAATCAGGCCAGGTCAGGTCGAGTCGAGTAGGTCAGGTTGAGTCAGGTCAGGTCGAGTCGAGTAGGTGATGTCGAGTCAGGTCCAGTCGAGTCAGGTCAGGTTGAGTAGATCAGGTTGAGTCAAGTCAAGTAAGGTCGAGCCAAGTCAAGTCAAATAAGGTAGAGTCAGGTCAGGTCGAGTCAGGTCCGGTCGAGTCAGATCAGGTTGAGTAGATCAGGTCGAGTCGAGTCAAGTCAGATTGAGTCAGGTCAGGTCAGGTCGAGTCAGGTCAGAATGCTCATTGATGCAGGCAGGGTGGTACAAACAAGACTTTGCTTTTAGCAGAGCTCAGACTAAATACTGCTGGGAGTGATTGCTGATGGAATCCAGCTGTGGGGCTTCTGGGAGTGGCAGCAGGGGCTGTTGGGAAGTGTAGTTTTACCCAGGAAGTCTCTTTTCCATCTGATCCCCAAAGATTTTAAAAATGTGTTTGTGTTCTGGTGACATCACTTCTTACTTGATGACAAGCTCAACTACTGAAAACTGTAAGTTGTCATGTTTTCTAATACGATGATTTCAAGATGGCGAGTTTTCTGTTGTCATGGCAATGTCTTTTTTCACCAGCAGTTTGACTGAATGGTTGTTGCGTCCATAAAAACGATAGTTTTCACATCTTTGTCCTGAGGCAGTCTGACATACCTGCAGTCTTCGCTCTGTCCTACTTTGATTGAGAGTTTCTGGAAGAGGTCCTGAGAACAAACGAGAGAATCTGACACTGATTAAGTGTTTTTGAAACATTGTGAAAAAGAAAGCGTTAGCAGGTTTCCATGGTGACAGACCCATCTATTTTATTATCATGTATGATTAACCAGGCTTGCAAGGTGGGGGGATTAGATAATTTTTTTTATTTAAACTTTTCAGAAATAAAGTTCTAAGGTATCTGAACAGAATCGTTAGATCGGTGGCGGTTCTACCGGCCAGGAACAGACCTCCAGAACCACCTGACTGTGATTTCTCTTGCCCCTCCTCACAGAAATCTCCGGCCAAGAAGCTGAGCCACGCCATCAGTAAATCTCTGGGCTGCGTCCCCATAGGAGAGCCCCCCCATCCTGTGTTCCCTGAGCAGGCTGAGAGACCAATGGAGCCCCCCCACACCGTGTAAGTGTCTTAGCAGCGTGATGTTTGATCCAGCCCCCATCCACTCATTTTAGCTCCGCCCCATGATTGATGGTTTCCAGTCGTTCATTCTTATCAAACCTGCTGCAGGAAAACCTCACAACTACAACGAAGCTCAGAGCACGAAGAAATCCCAGAGCAGAAATTCTGCCATGTTTGAGTCTGAAACAGACATTCCTGCAACTTCGAAACCCCAGAGATCCTTAGAGATCCTCAGAGATCCTTAAAGATCCTCAGAGATCCTCAGAGATCCTTAGAGACCATCATAGCCCCTCAGAGATCCTCAGAGATCATCAGAGATCCTCAGAAGATTTATTGTCTCTGCCCCATTTAACTCTTACATCAATCAAGCTTTACAACCAAATCTTTTTGTTTCTTAACAATAATATGTCAACTGGTTGGAAAAAAGCAACAAAAGCAAACAAAAAAATAATCAAGAAAGAAACAACAAGAAAATAATAAATATTCCAAATAAACCAAGTACCTCTGAATTTTTGATTTAACCCATTTCCGTTTTTTTTTCATGGTTTGGCCAGGGATTCGACTTATACTCAGGAGAGACTTATTTGTGTTTTTTCCCCCAGACATAAATAAGCTTATATATTTGTTATTTTTTACAGTAAACATCGGTTGTCTTTTAGCAGTTGTTTCCGCTAGAACGCTAGAGGGCGCCGCATCCGAAGTATTTGCTCCTGACAGTGGCAGAAGAAGTGTTGTCCAAAACAAACTTGGAAGAGAATCTGATTGTTTTCCTCTTGAACTTTGATATTTCTCTTATAAAGATTAGTATTCTTGCATTTCCTTATTATTATTTTTTTTAGCTACCCTTGTATGAAGCTAAATCGGGGCCAATATTATTTGAAACCCAAATAAATTAAATTGAAAAGGATATTGGTGTTTGGTCAAAAAAATATAAATGTCCAAAACTTTTTGCCTTTCAAAAATAAATGTCATTATTTTCAGTTTCAAGTTTTATGTTTTTTAGGTTTCAAAACACAAAATTTCATTTTCAACTTTTTTTTTTTTTTTTTTTTTTACGAATCTGAACGTTTCAATTACAAAACTTTTGGAACCGTTGTGGCACGTTGGGACGGGGCTAACACGATCGAAATCGATTGTTAATTTTTTACTCCCGAAACCCAGCCCCGCGCCCCGCACGAGTCTGATCACTATATTGATCTGTGTGTGTGTCAATTCTGTGCTCGTCCTGCCAAGTTGTGATTGTATGTTTATTACTTCTTCCATCTTCCATCTCTACACTCTGTTTAGATACAAGAAAATTATCGCATCAGCTACTCTGGCATTCAACCCCTCCCCCAACCTACCCACCCCACACCCACCCTCCCGTTATTTGGAGCTTTCGCTGTTTATCTGTTCTTGTTGTGTTTTGATCATTTCTGGTTGCTGGGGTCCGTTTCAAGAAGCAGGTTTTGTTGGAACTCTGAGTTCTTGAACTCCAAATTCAGGAAAACTCTGAGTTTTCGGTTCCAGAAAGAGGGATAACTCAAACCCTGGAAAGTGGGTGAAACCAAGCCCGTTCCAAGAAGCAGGTTAAGCTGAACTCAGAATCAATCACTATGGTAACTGAGTCTGTGAACGAAACCTGGTCTGGAGCAGGTTTTCTTCAGGAAACTCGGAGTTCTCTGCGGTCTCCGCCCCTTTTTAAAGTGAAGGATGTTCAAATAGAACTTCCTCATTAACATCTAGCCCTTCTGCTCTCCTTAGCTTGTTTACATTAAAAGTGGGGTCATCTGGACCCCACAAGACAGTGCGCTTAACTTTTTTTTAATAATTGATTTTTGAGTTTCACTGATGTCCATGGCAGAAATAAAATCCTGTCCACCTTTGTCCACATTTGTCGTGAAAGGAATCACACATCAATATGTGGGTGGAGTCATCTGGACCCTAAAGAGAGCGGAAGGGCTATAGAACAATAGCATTGGAGACGTCACGTTTCCACCACGCAGAAACCAAAATATCATGTCCATTCATTGAGGATCCCGTAGACGAGGAGGCTGGATTAATCCAGTGGAAATGTTATTTATGTCAGGAGAGGATTTTGGGAACACGAGTCGATTGACTGGAGTTTCCCAACTCATTTGTATTTGACCGATACTGTTTTCCAGGGACTCATTATTAATAATACTGGGTTTACTTTTCCTCTTTCTAAACCCTTAACAATGTAAATCTTTCAACACTGTACAAAAAACAGTCATTCATGTGATTACAGAGATTACTGGTTAAATTATTGACAGATCAAAACCATTCCTTATCTAACAAGTGACAGAATAACCTTCCAGACATGATTTAGTTCTTCTCCTGAACTGAAATGATTCAAATGTAGACGTTAACTCTGCAGATATTTTCTCTCTGTTTTACTGCTACAGTTGTGTTGATCTTCTTGATGAAAATCTGCTCGTAGTCGCATTTGCTTATAGGAACGCATCAGTTTCCGTCGAAGTATGAAGCCTTAAAGGTGTTTGTTCCTGTTGCCATGGTGAATCGTGCTGTCTTTGCTCCATTGATCAGGACTTTTTATGTTTGCGATGCTCACACCTGGTTCTGGCTCAACAACTTCAAGTTGATTAAATCAATTATTTTATAGAATAATAGTCTTTATATTGACATTGCACTCCTACAATGAAATTTAAAAGCAATCCCCATTCCTTGGTGCAGAAGCAATAACAATAAAATATAGATGAGAAGTAAAAGAGTATAAAAGTATAAAACAAAGTCCTAGTGCTAGATTTAAAAAGATAATCCTATTCTTCTTTTACTTTCGGCTTTTCCCTTCAGGGATCGCCACAGTGAATCAGTTTCCTCCATCTAAGCCTGTCTTCAGCATCCTCCACTCTAACACCAGCCACCTTCATGTCTTCATTCACGGCATCCATAAATCTAGTGCTTTAAGTGGGCCGGTGCACTCCAGTGCTGAGCACCAGGACTTCTCTCAAACACACTTTAGAGCCCCGCCTCTTCTCACTTAATTTGGACCGTCCGGTGCTCTATTTTGACTTCCGTATCCAAATGAGTCATGATGCACTTGATAGAAATCCTCCTTATGAGATCTGGTAGAGTATTTAAATTTTCTTTTTTCACCTTCAAATACGCTGTTCTAACAGGACAACACAAGATCTTCATTATCCTTCCCCTCTCTCTCACTTATGGTGCAAAAAGAAGTAAACACATCCGCATAAAATAATAAAGAGAAAATCAGAGTAAAACAACCAGACAACAACTCACGTAGACAAAAACCCAGATTTAAAATCGGATTTACCTAGAAAAACAAAAGTAAAGGTATCCCACAATTCATTGCGCTTGGCAGATAGCAAGCCCAATTTGTACGTCAACGTCAGTGGGCATCTCTACACCATGTTATCACTGGACAGAGGGAGTAACATCCCTGTATAAATGCTGTAGCTCCAGCGCCAAATGAGGCCAAATCTACTGACAGTGATAGACCGAGTTTGTCTGAGTCGCGTTTTTAGGGCAGCTACAGTCGACAATCATGAGTAAGCTTATTGGCTGTTCACATCCCTCCTTCCTCTGAAAGCAGCTCTGGAGAAGATGTCAATCAAATGCTCAAGGTGGGGGCCAGCGGGCACCACACGCTGTAATTTGACCCGTCTGATTGGTCAGTTTTTAACTTGACTAACTTACGGTAAGGACAAAAAATATCCTGGAAAAAAACATAATTTGCAAGAAGAACGTGTTAGGAAAATACATACTTGTTCCAAAGGGGTTATTCTGAAAAATAAAATCAGTATTTTTTGTTACAGTGTTGTTAGTTGCCTGTTTGTCTATTATTACATCAAACTGAAAATGAATGTTATAATTATACACCTATTAAAATAATTTTACTAACACATGTTAGTGTTGGACTACATTTATTTTTAGACTAGACTTGAGCTCCCTCTTTCTTATTT